>NC_091992.1:39366421-39666421 GCF_044704955.1 Pristiophorus japonicus
GTTCCCCCCCCTCACAGCGATCAGTTCCCCCCCTCACCAGCGATCTGTTCCCCCCCTCACAGCGATCTGGTTCCCCCCCCTCACAGCGATCTGGTTCCCCCCACCTCACAGCGATCTGTTCCCCCCCCTCACAGCGATCTGTTCCCCCCCCTCACAGCGATCAGTTCCCCCCCCCCACAGCGATCTGTTCCCCCCCCTCACAGCGATCTGTTCCCCCCTCACAGCGATCAGTTCCCCCCCCCCACAGCGATCTGTTCCCACCCCCTCACAGCGATCTGTTCCCCCCACCTCACAGCGACCTGTTCCCCTCCTCTCACAGCGATCTGTTCCCCCCCTCACAGCGATCTGTTCCCCCCCCTCACAGCGATCTGTTCCCCCCCTCACAGCGATCTGTTCCCCCCCCCTCACAGCGATCTGTTCCCCCCCCTCACAGCGATCTGTTCCCCCCCCCTCACAGCGATCTGTTCCCCCCCCCTCACAGCGATCTGTTCCCCCCCCTCACAGCGATCTGTTCCCCCCCCCTCACAGCGATCTGTTCCCACCCCTCACAGCGATCTGTTCCCCCCACCTCACAGCGATCTGTTCCCACCCCTCACAGCGATCTGTTCCCCCCCCTCACAGCGATCTGTTCCCCCGCCTCACAGCGATCTGTTCCCCCCTGTCCCACAGCGATCTGTTCCCCCCCCTCACAGCGATCTGTTCCCCCCCGTCCCACAGCGATCTGTTCCCCCCCGTCCCACAGCGATCTGTTCCCCCCCGTCCCACAGCGATCTGTTCCCCCCTGTCCCACAGCGATCTGTTCCCCCCCCCTCACAGTGTTCTATTCCCCCCCCCCCACAGCGATCTGTTCCCCCCCCCCCCCACAGCGATCTGTTCCCCCCCGTCCCACAGCGATCTGTTCTCCCCCGTCCCACAGCGATCTGTTCCCCCCCCCCCCACAGCGATCTGTTCCCCCCCGTCCCACAGCGATCTGTTCCCCCCCGTCCCACAGCGATCTGTTCCCCCCCCCCCCCCACAGCGATCTGTTCTCCCCCGTCCCACAGCGATCTGTTCCCCCCCCCCTCACAGTGTTCTGTTCCCCCCCCCCACAGCGATCTGATCTCCCCCGTCCCACAGCGATCTGTTCCCCCCCGTCCCACAGCGATCTGTTCCCCCCCGTCCCACAGCGATCTGTTCCCCCCCGTCCCACAGCGATCTGTTCTCCCCCGTCCCACAGTGATCTGTTCTCCCCTACCTCACAGCGATCTGTTCCCCCCCGTCCCACAGCGATCTGTTCTCCCCCGTCCCACAGCGGTCTGTTCTCCCCCACCTCACAGCGATCTGTTCCCCCCGTCCCACAGCGATCTGTTCCCCCCCGTCCCACAGCGATCTGTTCCCCCCCACCTCACAGCGATCTGTTCCCCCCGTCCCACAGCGATCTGTTCTCCCCCGTCCCACAGCGATCTGTTCTCCCCCGTCCCACAGCGATCTGTTCTCCCCCACCTCACAGCGATCTGTTCCCCCCCCTCACAGCGATCTGTTCCCCCCGCCCTCACAGCGATCTGTTCCCCCCCCTCACAGTGTTCTGTTCCCCCCCCCCCACAGTGTTCTGTTCTCCCCCGTCCCACAGCGATCTGTTCCCCCCCCCCCACAGCGATCCGTTCCACCCCCCTCACAGTGTTCTGTTCCCACCTCACAATGTTCTGTTCCCCCCCCCCACACAGCGATCTGTTCCCCCCCCCACAGCGATTTGTTCCCCCCCCCACAGCGATCTGTTCCCCCCCCCACAGCGATCTGTTCCCCCCCCCTCACAGTGTTCTGTTCCCCCCTCACAGTGTTCTGTTTCCCCCCCCCCCACAGCGATCTGTTCCCCCCCCCTCACAGTGTTCTGTTCCCCCCTCACAGTGTTCTGTTTCCCCCCCCCCCACACAGCGATCTGTTCCCCCCCGTCCCACAGTGATCGGTTTCCCCCCCCCCCTCACAGCGATCAGTTCCCCCCCCCCCTCACAGCGATCTGTTCCCCCCCCCGTCCCACAGCGATCTGTTTCCCCCCCCGTCCCACAGCGATCTGTTTCCCCCCGTCCCACAGCGATCTGTTTCCCCCCCGTCCCACAGCGATCTGTTTCCCCCCCGTCCCACAGCGATCTGTTTCCCCCCCTCACACCGATCTGTCCCCCCTCACCCGCCACAGCGATCTGTTCCCCCCCCTCCACAGCGATCTGTTCCCCCCCCTCCTCAGCGATCTGCCCCCCCTCCCCACAGCAATCTGTTCCCCCCCCTCCACAGCAATCTATTCCCTCCCTCCCTCCCTCCAAAGCGATCTGTTCCCCCGCTCCACAGCGATCTGTTCCCCCCCCTCTCACAGCGATCTGTTCCCCCCCTCTCACAGCGATCTGTTCCCCCCCTCTCACAGCGATCTGTTCCCCCCCTCTCACAGCGATCTGTTCCCCCCCTCTCACAGCGATCTGTTCCCCCCCTCTCACAGCGATCTGTTCCCCCCCTCTCACAGCGATCTGTTCCCCCCCTCTCACAGCGATCTGTTCCCCCCCTCTCACAGCGATCTGTTCCCCCCCCTCACAGCGATCTGTTCCCCCCCTCTCACAGCGATCTGTTCCCCCCCTCTCACAGCGATCTGTTCCCCCCCCCTCTCACAGCGATCTGTTCCCCCCCCTCTCACAGCGATCTGTTCCCCCCCCTCTCACAGCGATCTGTTCCCCCCCCTCTCACAGCGATCTGTTCCCCCCCTCACAGCGATCTGTTCCCCCCCTCACAGTGATCTGTTCCCCCCCCTCACAGTGATCTGTTCCCCCCCTCACAGTGATCTGTTCCCCCCCCTCACAGTGATCTGTTCCCCCCCCCTCACAGCGATCTGTTCCCCCCCTCTCACAGCGATCTGTTCCCCCCCTCTCACAGCGATCTGTTCCCCCCCCTCACAGTGATCTGTTCCCCCCCCTCACAGCGATCTGTTCCCCCCCTCACAGCGATCTGTTCCCCCCCACTGCCATCTGTTGTTCCCCCGACCCCCCCACTGCTATCAGTTTCTCCCCTTCCCGTCCCCCCAAGAAGCGATCTTCCCCCCCCACCCCCAGAAGCGATCTCCCCCCCCCCCCGCAAAGAATCGATCACCCCCCCATCCCCCCAAAGAATCGCTCTCTCTCCTCCCCCCTACCCCGCCCCCCCCCCCCCCAAGTAGCGATCTCACCCCAAATAGCAATCTCTCCCCAAGAAGCAACCCCCCCCTTACCTGCATAGCGCTCTCAGGCCGGCACTCGCTGTCGATTCTGGTCCGGGTCTCTCGACAGCGGGTGGGGATGGAGCTGCGCAGCAGCATGGGCATGTGCAGAACCCGGGACACGAAGATTCCTGGGTGAAAAGGAGACACCGCTCGCACACCGCCGACTGCACTCCACTCGGCATTCCACTGAGCAAAAACTGTTGAAAATCGCACACACTCTGCCCCAGCGGCACCCGGCGGTATGAAATGACATACCACCGAGAAATAGGTGGGCGACCAATTTCGGCCCCAATGTGTCTGTCGGAGTTGCGCTAGTCCACCATTAGCTTTACGAAAATGGCATCTCGCTGTCTGGCTTCCCATTCAAATGCATTGAGCGAAACGAGGTTTCTGTACTTGCCCGGTAAATACAAAGCAAACTCGCCACGGAAAATTAAGACAAGTCATTTCAAGACTAAGTATCCTTTTATCGGTAATATACGTGTTATTTAATTTGTCAACCTCCCTGGCACTGAAAATTAACTATAACAAGTATGAAATCTCATTCCTTTGGGTTTTAATTGTTGAGAATATTTTTAATTAAAATTATTTTTTTAAATTTTTCATTCTCATCTTTTCTCTCTCTTAATCCAATCTTTCTTTCTCTTTCTGTACCTGATTTGACATTGATTTCATCCACTTTAACTTATTACACTTACATGTTCAAACCTTGCACTATTCATTTCACAATCATTCAATCTGATTAATTAAGGAGATGCACGGTTGCTTGATCTATTCACTCAAATCGCAGATGCCCTGTAGAGGACGCTAAGCCATTTTCATCTCGCACTTCCAGCAACTTGCAGGGAAAATGTCATAGAGATAAAACAGGCAAGGGCAAGTCTACCTAACGGCTGGCAATGTTTCATAAGAACATAAGAAATAGGAGCAGGAGTAGGCCATACGGCCCCTCGAGCCTGCTCCGCCATTCAATAAGATCATGGCTGATCTGATCATGGACTCAGCTCCACTTCCCTGCCCGCTCCCCATAACCCCTTATCCCCTTATCGTTTAAGAAACTGTCTATTTCTGTCTTAAATTTATTCAATGTCCCAGCTTCCACAGCTCTCTGAGGTAGCGAATTCCACAGATTTACAACCCTCTGAGAGAAGACATTTCTTCTCATCTCTGTTTTAAATGGGCGACCCCCTATTCTAAGATCATGCCCTCTAGTTCTAGTCCCACCCATCAGTGGAAATGTGTTCTCTGCATCCACCTTGTCAAGCCCCCTCATAATCTTTTATGTTTCGATAAGATCACCTCTCATTCTTCTGAATTCCAATGAGTAGAGGCCCAACCTATTCAACCTTTCCTCATAAGTCAACCCTCTCATCCCCGGAATCAGCCTAGTGAACCTTCTCTGAATTGCCTCCAAAGCAAGTATTTCCTTTCGTAAATATGGAAACCAAAACTGCACGCAGTATTCCAGATGTGGCCTCACCAATACCTTATATAGCTGTAGCAAGACTTCCCTGCTTTTATACTCCATCCCCTTTGCAATAAAGACCAAGGTACCATTGGCCTTCCTGATCACTTGCTGTACCTGCATACTATCCTTTTATGTCTCATGCACAAGTACCCCCAGGTCCCACTGTACTGCTACACTTTCTCCATTTAAATAATAACTTGCTCTTTGACTTTTTCTGCCAAAGCGCATGACCTCACACTTTCCAACATTATACTCCATCTGCCAAATTTTTGCCCACTCATTTAGCCTGTCTATGTTCTTTAGCAGATTTTTTGTGTTCTCCTCACACATTGCTTTTCCTCCCATCTTTGTATTGTCAACAAACTTGGCTACGTTACACTCAGTCCCTTCTTCCAAGTCGTTAATATAGATTGTAAATAGTTAGGGTCCCAGCACTGATCCCTGCAGCACCCCACTAGTTACTGGTTGGCAACCAGAGAATGAACCATTTATCCCGACTCTCTGTTCTCTGTTAGTTAGCCAATCCTCTATCCATGCTAATATATTACCCCCAACCCCATGAACTTTTATCTTGTGCAGTAACCTTTTACGTGGCACCTTGTTAAATGCCTTCTGGAAGTCCAAATACACCACACCACTGGTTCTCCTTTATCCACCCGGTTTATTACATCCTCAAAGAACTCCAGCAACTTTGTCAAACATGACTTCCCCTTCATAAATCCATGCTGACTCTACCTGACCGAATTTTGCTTTTCCAAATGTCCTGCTACTGCTTCTTTAATAATGGACTCCAACATTTTCCCAACCACAGATGTTCGGCTAACAGGTCTATAGTTTCCTGCTTTTTGTCTGCCTCCTTTTTTAAATAGGGGCGTTACATTTGCAGTTTTCCAATCTGCCGTGACCTTCCCAGAATCCAGGGAATTTTGGTAAATTACAACCAATGCATCCCACGATCCCTGCTGCTACTGCTCTTAAGACCCTAAGATGCAAGCCATTGGGTCCAGGGGATTTATCTGACTTTAGTCCCAGTATCTTACGGAGTACCACCTCCTTAGTGATTGTGATTGTGTTAAGTTCCTCCATCCCTATAGCCCCTTGAATATCCACTGTCAGAATATTGTTAGAGTCTTCTACCGTAAAGACTGACACAAAATATTTGTTCAGAGTTTCTGCCATCTCCATGTTCCCCATTACTAATTCCCCGGTCTCGTCCTCTAAGGGACCAACATTTACTTTAGCCACTCTTTTCCTTTTTATATACCTATAGAAACTCTTGCTATCTGTTTTTATATTTTGTGTTAGATTACTTTCATAGTTTATCTTCCCTTTCTTAATCATTTTTTTAATCGTTCTTTGCTGGCTTTTAAAAGCTTCCCAGTCTTCTGTCCTCCCACTAGTTTCGGCCATTTTGTAAGCCCTTGTTTTTAATTGAATACCGTCCTTTATTTCTTTAGTTAGCCACGGATGGCTCTCTTTTCTCTTACTTCCTCACTGGATTATATTTTTCTTGAGAGTTGTGAAATATCTCCTTAAATCTACACCACTGTTCATCAACCGTCCTACACTTGTATCTATTTTCCCAGTCCACTTTACCCAACTCTGCCCTCATAGTCTCTTTTATTTAAGCTTAGTATGCTGGTTAGAGATCCAACTTTCTCACCCTCCATCTGAATTTGAAATTCAATCGTGCTTTGATCACTCATTCCGAGGGGATCCTTTACTAGGAGATTGTTTATTAATCCTGTCTCATTACACAAGACCAGATCTAAGATAGCCTGTCCCCTGAAGGAACCCATCCCTTATGCACTCTATGAACTCCTCAAGGCTACATTGACAAATTTGATTTGTCCAATCAATATAGAGGTTTCAATCACCCATGATTATTGCTGTTCCCTTTTTATAAGCCCCCGCTATTTCCTGATTTATGCTCTGACCAACAGAATTGCTACTGTTAGGGGGCCTATAGACTATGCCCACCAGTGACTTTTTTCCCCTTATTGTTCCTTATCTCCACCCAAACTGTTTCAACACCCTTATCATTTGAGCCAATATTGTTTCTTACTATTGCAGTGATTCCATCCTTTATCAATAGAGCTACCTCACCTCCTTTTCCTTTCTGTCTGTCCTACCGGATTGTCAAGTACCCCTGAATATTTAATTCCCAGTCCTGGTCACCTTGCAACCACGTCTCTGTAATGGCTATCAGATCATACCCATTTGTCTCAATTTGTTCCATAAACTAATCTATTTTGTTACAAATGCCATGTGCATTTAGACAAAGTGCCTTTAAGTATGTTTTTTTACCCTTTTTTCCTGCTTGTTTCCTCTCTCCCTCAAACTCACTTTCTTTATTTTTACTTTCTAATTCCAGCTTTGCTCCCCTCCCTACTAAATCTATTTTCAGGTTCCCATCCCCCTGCCAAGTTAGTTTAAACCCTCCCCAGCAGCACTAGCAAACTCCCCCCGCGAGGATATTGGTCTCGGCTCTGTTGAGGTGCAGCTCGTCTGGCTGTTTGCTGGCTTGCTACAGCAATTTTTGGGCCATATAAAAGTAGATTAGCAGGATTCAGGTTCGAGATTGAGTCATTTGTAGACTGTAAGCTGCAATGTCCTGTGAAATATAAAATACTAAGCAGCCCTGTTAAAGCAGAACCAGTAGTCCATTGTGCATAAGTGAGGAGCAAATGGTTTGACATTGATTACATTATAACAGGTTCAATGTACTTTAATTAATGTCCATTATTAGTTGTAGGGGAGTTTGTAAGTTCCATTCTAAGTTCTGAACCGCAGTAAAAGGGTGAGCTGATTGAATTGGTCCCCACGAACACTAGAACCCTTTCATAATTCACAAATGCATTTAATTTATAGGATATTTTCTTTTCAGAAGCTTTAATCTGCACACAGTTTCCTTCAGTGGATTGACAGCCTGAGTGAGGTGTGCATTTCTCCGATGCTGCAACTGCCTGCTTTGTTCCCCACTAACAGCGTATGCCAACCCCAATATGACATCTGCTCCATATCATCCCCCTGTTTTCCCTAGGGTAAATACTCTTGTGGGGGTATAAATGAATGGAGGCATTTTGAAGTACATGATACAAAAAATAACTCGTGTTCAGTTTTCTTCCTCTCTTCTCTTGTCTTGTTAGAGATGCCTAGTGTGAACTTTGCTCTTTTGGTAGCACTCTCACCTCTGAATCAGAAGGTTGTGGGTTCAAACTGCACTCCAAGACTTCAGCACATGATCCAGGCTGACACTTCAGTGCAATACTGAGGGACTGTTGGAGATGGGATATTAAGCAAAGACTCCATCTACTTGTTGCAGGTGGATATTAAAAATCCCATGGTACTATTGGAAGAAAAGCTGTGATTTATCCCAATATACTGGCTAAGATTCCTCTTTGAACCAGCACCACCAAAATCAGATCCATTCTTGCATATTTCTTTCCAGTTTTAGAGAGTCCACAAGGTAGCAACATACTTCTATTCCTTTATTTGGACAACGGAAACAGATTGCTGATGGACCAGATCCCTGAACATCTGAGAAAATAACCCAAGTTAGTGAAGAAGGAGCGTATACAGGGAGTAGACACAAAAACAAATCTCCATTTAATATCACTGACAGAATGAGCCACCTTTGCTAAAGCTAAGACTGGTTTGGATGCACAGACCCTCCCATTGGTTTAAACTTTTGGAATACAAAATATAAGTGTTTATTGGCTTCAATTCAGACCCATAGTTTGCCTGTTTGTTCCAATATTCCACCACCACATGACAGAGCTGAATGTACAAGCTGTGAGTGTGGTTAGAAAATATATGGGGGACTTAGAAATCGCTGACCACAAATAAGTGTTAGCTCATGAGGAAAGCTGACCATTTAGGACCTGTAATCATTAGGGAGTTTGACATACCAGCACCTGTTACAGTAAAGGTGCATCGAGTCATAGGACATGGGACTGTGCGAAAGGTTGACTGTTCAGGGTTTTTCTTATGGAAATATGTGTTGTAGATCCAGGGTTCGAAGGCATCATATTCTGTCACTGCCAGTTGCCCAGACTGTGCGTTGATCTATTGTTAGAATATTGTTTTGTTGACCTCTGGGAGACTGGTCTGTCCACTGAACTCAACCTTTATAAAATGCCATCAATCTACAATTATGCAGCGTTGAAAGTATTGTGTGAAACTGTAACTGTGCATTTTCAATTGGTTGGACTGTGTGTGGAGGGAAAAAAATCCATATGAATCAGAAATGCACATTACCCAGCACCGATTCCCTCTCTTGTAGGGCACAACCACCCAATCGCACCCACAGGTCCTCACAGACTGGGACTGATCCCCAGATCTTTCATCACTGCATTAAAAACTCAGCATGCACGATGCTTGGCAGTTATGTAGCATTGTGAGGGGAGAGTGGTGTCTTTACATACCAGCACAACATGGAAAATGTGGAGTATGTGTGAAAATCATTATAGGTTTTGCAGCAAATGTGTATTGGATGTATATGGAGAGAAAAGCCTTTCTGTGGAGAATCAACTAGCAATCTGTCGCGGGCTGGTGTGTGAGAAACTGGTGAGTTGTCTGGTGTGCAGGTGACAGTGTACAAAAGATTATAGTGAGTTTACTGGTATGCTAGAGACTGAGTTTACTAGTGTGTGAGAGATTGTGGTGAGGGTACCAAGACTGGTGAGTTTGCTGGTGGGCAGGTGCCAGTGTGCAGCAGACTAGTGTGCAGGTACTCGTGTGTGAAAGGCTGGATAAGCATAATCTGGGAAGGTTACATATGTGCTTTAATATTCTATTACTGCTCTGATCCTCTTGCTTCGATCTTTCTGTGTTTTTTGTTTTTCAGGGCTTTGCGATAAACACAGATTCAGTATCTCACTGTCTTCCTGATTCTCCTGCAATACGAGCTTTAAATCCCAAGAACAGCCCATCGCTCAAGCTCAGCAGAGGGGAGCTGCTCCCTTCCAAAGGTGAGTATCAATGCTCCTGCACGGCAGCTTTCAAGATTTCCAAGTTGAGCAGAAAATTTCCAGTGTTGTAGTTTGTCTCTCACTCAGTGAAGCAGTTTTTGCTGCTGCCATAGTCTCTGGAGCTTTTTATTGTGGGGTAGAAGTTGGAAAAATCAATATCGCAATTATCATGCTGAATAAACCCAATCCAGCCAGTACTATCCTCATAATCACTCACACACTCAGTACCTCAAAGCCATAAAAAAAGATAATGGATTACTGGGATTTAATGTACGAGGCATTGAATATAAAAGTCATATGTGACGTGAATATATATAAAATCTTAGTCTGACTGCAGTTGGAGTACTGTGTGCAGCTTTAGGTTCCACGCTATAGGAAGGATGTTGAGGCAATAGAGAGTGTACAGGACACATTCACTAAGGTGAGGAAATATAAATACAAGGAACAACTTAAAAACAAATTGGGCCTGTTTTTGTTAGAAGAGGAGATTACCGGGTGATTTGATTGAGATGTTTAAAAGATAGAACCATACTTCTTCTGTTATTTATATTTGTTCTCAGGATGTGGGCAGCGCTGGCAAGGCTGTATCTATTCTTAGATGCCCTGAGAAAATGGTGGTGGGCCTACTGCTTGAAACGTTGCAGTCCTTGTACGAATGGCACTCCCACAATGGTGTTTGGTAGTGAATTCCAGGATATTGACCAGCAACACAGGTGAAATGGCAACATACATCCAAGTCAAGATGCTGTGTGACCTAGCGATGTGGGTGCTGCAACAACATTATTGCTTGTGTCCTTCTCAATGGTACAGGGCACAGAGGAGGGCAGTGATGTCAAAATAATCTTAATGAGTTGCTGCAGTACATCCTATCAGGTCCTCATCTGCTGATCTCTTGATTTCAGCTTCACTGGCAGAGATTTGTAGAAGTCGTGAGACTTCGATCCTGGATGGATACGAGGAGACAGAGTCAAAGGGAGCAGCAGATGGTGGTCTTGTTCGTATCTTTGTGGCTTTGTTTGATTACAATCCTGCAACAATGTCACCGAACCCAGATGCTGCCGAGGAGGAGTTGGCGTTTAAGGAGGGTCAGATCCTGAAGGTGAGAGCACAGCATCCATAGTAACATAATTTTTAAAACCTGCCTCTCTCTAATGGAAGAAAGAAATGCCGGGATTTACCGGTACATTCCATAGATGTGTAAGATTGTAGTACTGAGTGTAAATATCACATGTGAAGCTCTAACTAATTGGGGAAGAGTTAGCTAACAGAAAGAGGATGTAACAGGTGGCATGGAAAAGGTATGGTTGTTCACAAACTGCTTCTGAAAGTCACTGATTGGGGAGGCAATGCATTAATATTGAACTGTAAGTGAAGCATGAAATGATTAAGAATGTGATGAACAGTGTGATGGAATTCTCTAAAGCAGTGTGTTGGAAACACAGTCGGGGCCAGCATTGCAGAAACAGATAGGGATCCCCTTCCAAACCATGTCCATATTACTGCTGCTGTTTTCTAAGCTGCTTGGCGAAAGCACCCTCTGGGTGTTTACTGGAATGTGCGTGGCACATTTCCGACTGCAGTCAGTATGGAGCAAGGACGGACACTTTCCACAACGGGTTCAGCAATTTGTGCAGGATGGACAAGTGATCGTGGCGACCTCTGTGACTCACATTTTCAGTATAAATACATCGTAATATCTGCGTCCTGATATTGACTGCACTCTGTATTACATTACACACAGTATTCTCAGATTCCTCATAGAATATTACAATTGAATAAAGAAATAATCACAGGTAATATGCACTGCCAGTGCGCTACTGAGCCACACAGGCCAGAAAATCATGGGATCAATCGCGGGTTCTGTGCTGATTTGGCTGTACTCAGTTAGTGCAGCGGTCAGAGCATGGTAATTGGCCTTGGGGTTAGTGAAGGGAAAAATCAGCCAAGGTTCTTGCACCTGATCACCTATACAGTGACCCCTGCTGGGAAGTGTGTGTGTGTGTATGCCACATGAGGACAGGATCATGCTTGGCTGTGATGTCCTCCATGAAGGGAATAGTCTTCTGGGATGCGCTGTTTGGGCTCACACATGAAGAATCAAGTCACAAATGCCTGTCTGCAGACTTTGACCATATCATTCTCCTCCAACACCTCTCCTCCATTGTTCAACTAAGTGGGACTGCCCATTCTTATCTATCAAGTCATAGCCAGAGAATCATCCAATGGCTTCTCTTCCTGCTCCTGCATTGTTACCTCTGCAGTCTCCCAAGGATCTGTCCATGGCCTCCTCCTATTGATCCCATGATTTTCTGGCCTGTGTGACTCAGTAGCGCCCCTTGGTGTCATCCAAGAACATGACGTCAGGTTCTATATGTATGCAGATGACAGCCAGCTCTACCTTGCCACCATCTCTCTCAACCCCTCCACTGCCTTTGATTTATCATGCTACTTGTCCAACATCCAGTCCTGGATGAGCAGAAAATTCCTCCCACTAAATATCGGGAAGACCGAAGCCATTGACTTTGGTCCCCGCCGCAAACTCAGTTCCCTCGCCACCAACTCCATCTCTCTCCCTGGGCACTGTCTGAGGCTGAGCTAGACCATTCGCAACCTTGGCGTCCTATTTGACCCTGAGATGAACTTCCGACTGCCTATCTGTTTCCTCCCCAAGACCGCTTATTTCCACCCGCTCATCTCCGCCCCTGTCACAGCTCATCTGTTGAAACCCTCATCCATGCCTTTGTTCCCTCTAGACTTGACTGACTATTCCAATAGTAATGGCGGGACTGTTGATCATGTAATAGATCATTATTAAAGCAGCACCTTAAGAGCTACTAATGCTAAATTCAGGTCGCCATCATTTTGCAAAGACCACAAGAACTGCTCCTCCTCAACATTCTGTATCACCCCGAACAGAGTACCAGAGCGAAGTTTCAGGCACAAATGGTGGATCTGTCATGCAGACAGTATGAATCCCTGTAACTCTGTCCACTGCACACAAAGATGTAGCCTGAATAGACTGAACCAAGGTTGCTTGAGTATAGATTGATCTGTGGAATCTGTGACATGCATGTAGCATTGCTCTGTCATGAAAGGTCTGCCTTTGTACAGTTACCACTGCTATACTGCAGACTGTACAGCAAGACGATTGCCTCGGCAAAGAATTTGCATGAATATCAATTATTTATTTTTAATTCTGCATCTTTCTGGTTCAATTAACATCCCTTCTTGGTGAATCGGAGCAGAGAATCCCAAGCAAGGAGCTCCTCAACTGTAGAAAGAAGCTTCAAATAAGAGAGCTGTTTTTAAAAAGATATTTCTGTCAGGCATTCAAGATGGGTTGCTTCCAAGCTCCAGTTCTTATTGCTAAATGATGCCTGGTTTCAGCAGCTCATTGAGGCAGTGCACTCTGTGACTGAGAATGATCTGATCGCTCTGTGCACCCTGTGACTTAGGAACATAGGAACAGGCGTAGGCCATTCAGCTCCTCAAGCCTGATCCGCCTTTCAATGAGATCAAGGCTGATCTGTATCTTAACTCCATCCACCTCCATACCCAAATCTAGCAAAAATCTATCGATCTCAGATTTAACATTAGTAATTGAGCTAGCAACTACTAAATTTTGTGGGAGTGTGTTCCATACTTTTACCACCCTTTGCCAGACAAAGTATTTTCCTAACTTCTCTCCTGAATGGCTTGGCTGATTTTTTGGTCCTAGACTCACTCCTCCCCCTCCCCCCCTCCCCATCAATGGTAAAAGTTTCTCTCAATCTACCCTATCAATTCCTTTCAAAATCCTAAAAACTTCAATCAAATCACCCCTAAGCCTTCTATATTCCAGTGAATACAAGCCGAGTTAATGTGATTTCTCCTCATAATCTAACCCTTGGTGCTCTGGTGACATTCTGGTGAATCTGCGCTGCACTCCTTCCAAGGCCAGTATATCCTTTAAGGTGCGGTGCGGTGCCCAGAACTGTACACAGTACTCCAGATGTGGTCTAACTAGGGCTTTGTATAGCTGTGGCAAAACTTCCTCACCTTTATATTCTCGCCCTCTAGTTAGAAAAGCTAACGTTCCATTAGCCTTTTTGATTATTTTTTGTACATGACTACTACATTTACGGAACCCATAAGTCTCTTTGGACCTCCACTGTTCCTAGCTTTTCATCATTTAAATAATACTCTGACCTATCTTTTTTTAATCCAAAAAAGATGACCTCACACTTGCTTGCATTGAAATCAATCTGCCACAGTTTTGCCCATTCAGTTAATCTATCACTGTCTCTCCATAATTTTATGCTCCAATCTACACTACTTACTATGTCACCAATATTTGTGTCATCGGCAAACTTGGATATATGGGTCTCTACAGTGTTATCTAAGTCATTAATAAATATAATGAATAGTTGAGACTCCAACACAGATTCTCGTGGGACACCACTAGTCACTTCCTTCCAATTCAAGTACATACCCATTATCCGTACTTTCTGTTTTCTACCGCCTAACCAATCTCCTAACCAGGTCAATAATTTGTCTTCAATTCCATGAGCTTTAGTTTTAGCTACCAGTCTCTGCCTTATTATCGAATGCCTTCTGACAGTCTATATAAACTACACCCGTAGACATTATGATATATACTACTTTAGTTACTTCCTCAAAAAATTCAATTAGGTTCATTAACATGACCTAACTTTTACAAATCCATGTTGGCTCTCTCTAATCAGCTCAAATTTTTCTAAGTGCTCAGTTACTCTGTCCCTAATTGTAAATTCCAATCACGTCCTAACAACAGATGCAGGACTAACGGCAGTCTATAATTTTCTGGTTTCTCTCTCATGTTTCTTAAACAATGGAGTTACAGTTGAAATTTTGCAATTGAAGGAACACTTCCTGAATTGAGAGTGCTTTGGAAGATTATGGCTAAAGCATCTGCAATTTCCTCAGCTACTTCCTTTAAAACCCTGGGGAACAAACCATCAGGTTCTGGAGATATGTCAGTCTTTCGTGCCATTATTTTTTCTATTTTGTTTCTTACTTACTTCAACACTAGTGAGTTCCAGTCCTTGATTTATTATGATCTGAGAATGACCTGATCGCTCTGTGCACCCTGTGACTGAGAATGATCTGATCTCTCTCTGTGACTGAGATTGATTAATCTGTTAATTCATTGATGCAGAAATTTTCCTACAGCTTAAATAAATGATCTGTCAAAATGCAGTGTCAAACATTTTGAAATCTGCATCCTTTCCAAATTATGCTATACTCTCAACTGATTGCATTTCTGCCTCCACATCCATGAGATCCCTGGGTCACTGGTTATAAACACTCTGACACTACCTCTCTGAGGGTATCTGGAGGGAGCAGATGCATGGACAGGGGATAAAGCTACGATTATACATGAGCATATTTTCAATTGCCTACTGAATAACATTAGGTGGGAGCTTCCTGCCTAGCTACCTCTCTTCCACAGAGGGGGAATCCTATGGCAACATAGGGTCATCACTGGGAAGTGAAGACGAAGATGGGGCTGAGCTGGGGAAGTATTGTGAACCTGGAGTAAACTGGAGATGAGACTGAGGGAGAGGTCTCCATTCTGAATAATCTCATTGCAGGTATTTGGTGATAAGGATGCTGATGGGTTTTACCGTGGAGAAGGCAACGGCCAGACTGGCTTTGTGCCATGTAACATGGTCTCAGAGATCCAGGTGGATGATGACGGAGTGATGGAGCAGCTGTTACAGCGGGGTTATCTGGCCCCTAATACATCCATGGAGAAGCTGGGTGAGTGGTGCATTGCACTGTTAGTACTGTTCAACTGAGACTATTGCATTCTATTTTCAAGTTGAACAAATTCAAGATTAAGTACTCTAAGTATTAAGTACTTAGCTGGGCCAACAGTGAGCATGCAGGAGCATTTGCCGTTTTTTTTTCTAATGCTGCAATAACAGTTATTAACAGGAGTGAGAGGGAAGTCAGGTTTGGCTAGGTTAGGAGGGAAAAAGAAGATGGGTTCAAATGGAGTTGAGAGAGAAGGTAGGTTTGTGCAGGTTAAGAGTGAGGGAGGCTAGGTTTGACTTGATTTGGAATAAATGGGAGGTATATTGTATTTGGCCGGTAAGAAATACTAGCCACGAGTAAATTTATTTAAAGTTCCCAGCTGAAGATGTCTAAACACTGAAACTCATCACATCATTTTCATGTGACACCATATACTGATACTCTCACATCACTTATATATGACATCATATACTGATGCTCTCACACCCATCTCAGTTTTCCAAATACAGGAAAGGTTTCCTGCAGGATCCTGAAAATTACAAATGACTCTTCAAATAATCAGAATCATTGGCCTGTCAGTGGTCAGTATGCCTGAATGGAATGCTGATGCTTATTCAGATTATATGCATTAGTGCTGTCCTGCAATCTAATACTGCTCCAGTGTGGAGATGTTAAAGATGCCCATCATCTACAGTAACCAAGATCTGATCCATGACCAGTTCAATCAGTGGCTGCTTGCAGTAACACAGATGCTCACCTTGGAATGTGCTAATCTGTGTAGATGAAGTGAGAACTTGATAGCAAAGCAATGTGTATGTCTAACACACGCTGCTTGGTCTGCAGTTCCCTAATATGAGCTGGCCTGGGGCCAATCTATAGCGAGGCTTCAGGTCACAGCTGGTAATGCTCTAATTATTTTCACCCTTCATGAGAATCTTGTTCTGGAGCTTACAAACTGTGTTGTGTTTTGCAGTGAGCTTGACAGCTTCAGAGACTTAGCGTCCTGTGCTCTTATCACTTATTTATAACCACTATCCACAGAAACACTAATGGAAGGAAAGTGGGGTTGAACCTGGGCTAAGGCCAGGCCCACGCTAGTGTCGAGAGCCATATCTGGGGCTGGGCTGGGGCTAGAGTCATGAGTGGTCTGGCACTACATGGACACTGTTTTGACTTTATATATTTTTTTAAATGAACCTAGAAATTGTAGGCTCTGCCAATACATTCCTCCCTTTATCCCCCATCTATGCCCTTTCACCTGGTTGTGCAAGTCTACACTAGTAGTGAAAAGGTCACTATTGTATGCAGACACGCACACACTGATTATAGCAGTCAGTTCTTTGTTACATACATTTGGATGGTACACCAGTATTCTCTATGATTGTAACTCTTAACTAATGTAAAATTGGAAAAGGGCAAATTTTAGATTTGTTAAAGGTGACAATCCTACAATTGCATGTGGGAGAAAGGAATAGAAGGATATGGGGGCAGGGTGCAAAGAGGCAATTCGAGTGGTGGGGGGAGGCTCTTGTTGAGTATAAACACCGCATAGGCTAGCTGGACCTAATGGCCTGCTTCTGTGCTATATACTCTATGTTATTGTAGGATAACGCAGGGGGCAGAATTAGGATAGGGGTAGGACAGAGGACAGGATAGGTTCAGGGCCAAGGATGGAGTTGTGCTGCTGGCGTTGTTGCTGATGAAAATTCATGGAAAACCTGAATAACTAAAAATAAAATAATTGATGAATTGCCTCTACATAAGACAATTTGCTATGAGACACCATAGCAAATTGAAAAATACAGTTCAATATTTAAAAAGACTTTGACTGTCCCGCTTACATTTTTCAAAGTTTGTGAATGCCCCACTCCAGATTTGGACAGTGTAATGTAATGTCATATGATGTGAGTGGAATACATGAGCACAGTGCAGTGCTGTTTGGGAAACTACACAACTAATGGTGCCGGAGCAGGGGCTCATTGCCATTGGGGTTTATGGTTACCCAATGTTCCCCAAACACTACTGTACCCCATTTTTCCTTTCTCTCCACAGGCGCCTATGGTGAGGTAGGTATAACGCTATTTGCATTCTGCTAGGCTTGGCTCAGCTGCTGGTAATGGCCGAGACCTGACAGTGCCACATGCCAGACCCACTGGTCTCTGATTTACTAACCTGACATAATTCTGCTCTGTCTGTCTCAGCTTCCTGTGTGCTGCTTTATTTCCTCTTTTTTTTCTCTCGTCTTTTGCTGTATGAAGGCAGCCGCACGCTCTCTCAACCGCCACGCCGCACTGCCCCTCCTCCGAAACCAAGGCGATCCAAGAAAGGTCTGTCTCACTTCATGCTTATCTTTTTGTTGCCTTTTCCATTGAAAACGTCTCCATGTCAATGTTTTACTCGCTGCTTCCCATTCACTGCCTAATAACTTGGTGCTGAGTGTGTGAAGGTGTATATGGAGTTGGCCCAGTGTAAAAACAAAAATCCAATTAAATAATCTCTGCTCTTTCAGTGCAATCCGACACATGGGAGGATGCTCGACACCGAGGTCAGCAAAACTTACTTTTAGCTTCTCCTCATTTCTCCATCGATAATTACATTGAATAACATTCACATATGTGAAAATATCACAATCATTTCAATGCATGTCGAAAGCTAATTTCAATCTAAGTAGCTGTTTCATAATAGTGACTGCGCTTAATGTTCCTACATGATTCAGTTATACAGAGGAATCCTGACAGGATGGATGACAATGAGTTTATACAGTGTAATTATATTGGGGATCCTCAGGACATGTGACAGTATTTTTATACAGTGTAAATAAACAAAAGAATCCTCAAAGGGCCATGAGGTTCATTAACAATCCTCAGTGCCAGTCCCAAGTGTAATTAGCCATCTCATTGATCCAGGCTCTTTCACATAACTTTCTGTTTCTAACCCTTGGTTGCTGAATCATTTATAAACCCATTAATTGTTCTAAAAATAATTACAGCAGATTCACCCTTACTGTCACATAACATGCTTCTGACATTCCATGAATTATCAATGTAGAATGTATAACAAACCCACTCTCTGTAATGTGCATTTTCAGTGAGGATGGCAGAAAGGACCCCCATATACAACATGCATAACAAGTATAGAACTTATAATGGACCCTCTTTGTACAATGTGCTTCATTAGTGTTGAAGACATATTTAAACTCCCTTTTATCAGTGTAGAGGAATAATATGCATTATCAGTGAGGAATGTATAAAGGACTCCCTCTGTGTAACATGCATTATCAATATAGAAGTTAAAGCGAATCCCCTCCCCTTTGTTTAATGTGCTTTTTTATGACTTCCTCAATTATACCATATAGCAGATCTACCCACCATTATATTCATCAGTAGCCTCCCTTTCTGTTGCAGAATGGAGCCGACCTGGCAGTGGACTTCAGAAATTGCCTATGAAAAGAATGGTAGCTGTGTTTGACTACGACCCCAGGGAAAGCTCCCCTAATGTGGATATTGAGGTGAGGTGTATCTGCTCAGATTACAGTGTACCTTCGGCAGCTGGCTAGGACTTTTCCAGGTCAGCATCTTAAGACCAGGCAGAACAACAGTGGTCTTTCTTCCTCGACCCACCCCCCAAACCCAAAGGACCTGATTTAGTTACTTCTGAGATGTGTATAGTAGGGTTATTGGTCAGGCTCACAGAGCAAGGCTCCTTGTGGTGTTCTATGTAATATTCAATACATATATGAAATCCAAATGAAGTAATTAAAAAAAGGTGACAGGTTGCAAAACTCCACCAAGGGCTAGCAGGGTACAATTCAATAATCCCTGCATGGTGAGCTCCTGGTTGTAGCCTTTTATGAGGAGGTATTGAGAGGAGGCCAATTCTCCGGATGAAAAGTTCAGTGAGAGCTGCCTGGGGTGCTCGCCTGCACATCCTAGCAGCCAGTTACAGTGCACCACAGAACATGGGTGCAAATTCACACCAAATATCTCCTCACCATTAACAAAACTCCAGTGGTATCATTGTCCACGAGTGCCATGTTATCCATTAATTTCTACTGCAGAACTGGGTACCTTACTGCACCAAAATGTTATTTGCATTTCTCAGCAGCCGTTGCCTTGTGTCCTTGTAAAATGATTTTTTTTACCAATGTGACAGTCCCAGCGATAGCTGTGTGCTGTTATTTTGTATCTGTGGGAGCAGCGTGAAGATACGGCAAATCATTTCACTTCGGGTTCACTGAAGCCACCAGAAAGGAGATATCATCATCTTTCTGCCTGGGCTGATTTGAAGTGAGAATAGACAGTTGTCACAAAATATAAAATATATATTTAATACATTTAGTCAATGTTTTCTTATCTCTCCTTGTTATGGTCCACTGGAGCTGTCTACTACATAGGAACAAGAGTAGGCAATTTAGCCCCTTGAGCCTGTTTTGCCATTCAATGAGATCATGGCTGCGACCTAACTAAAAATTAAGTTTCAGGTTAACTTAATTGGTCGCACTCTCACCACTATGTATGTAGGTTTAGGGTTCAAACCTCACGCCTAAACTTGAGTACACAATGTAGGCTGACAATTCAGCGAGGAAGAACATCCGGAAGGGCGCGAGCATGCAGAAAACAAGTGCAGGCAGTGGAAGGAGCATGTGGCAAACCAGTCCCACCCACCCTTTCCTTCAACGACTGTCTGTCCCACCTGTGACAGAGACTGTAATCACCGAACTGGACTGTTCAGTCACCTGAGAACTCACTTTTGAAGTGGAAGCAAGTCTTCCTCGATTTCGAGGGACTGCCTATGATGATGAAGTACTAAGGCTGCATTGTCGCAAATGCTGTTTTTCAGATGCGATATTAAACCTAAGGCCCCATCAGCTTGTTTAGGTGGTGTTGACAATACCCTGGCACTATTCAAAGATGAGAAGGGAGTCTTTGTCCTAGCCAACATTGCTCCCTTAGCCAGCACGATCAAGAATTGATTATCTGGTCATTAATTTAATTTGTTCGTTGTCCTGTTAATCTATGTAACAGAGACTACTTTTAGAAAAGTAATTAATTGGATATGAAACATTTTGGGATGTCCTGGAAGATGTAATAAGGCTTTGTATAAATGCAAGTTCTTTCTTAGATCCTAATGTGGATATGAGGTGAGATCCAGAATCATTGTGGATTGTAGTGATTACCTTAAAATAGGGGTATGGTTCTCAGGCCGACTGCAGCCCGTTAGCGCCTCTGTTCTGATCCTAGAGCATAATGGAGAATTTTAACCCCCAAGAATGGGTGAGGGGGTAACATTTTTTGATTTTTGGAGCGGCAGTGCCACCAGGCTCTGACGCGCCCACATCAGGAGTCTAATGGAGGTGCGTTTGGATGCCAGTGAGGAACCTACTCGCTGATGTCGGGGATTTCATAATTGGATGTGGGCGAGTACTTATTGCTGCAATTAAGGACCTCAGAGACAGTAATGAGGTGTTTTTAAATTGCTTTTAAATTGGCTTCAAATTTTACCTGAGCAGCACAGGTTTCCTGGGAGTTGGGAAACTGATCAGGGAAACGGAGGCAAGTTTGAGCAACAGTTCAGGTGGGTATTTAAACTTGTCATGCTCCCATTTGAATAAAAGCTCACTTGTTGCAGCTGTTGTCTCAGTTCCCTCAGGCAAATGTTTGGCAGAGAGTGCTTTTGTGGATATTGCTTTTTTCAATCTTAGACAAGATCAGGGTGGGAGGCACCTTGGATGTGTTTGACAACACATCAGAAGAGGAAGACCAGCAACATCCACTGCAGTGACGGTGTGCTGTGGTGGGATCAGCTCGAGCGCAGGGGTGGGAAGACAGAGGGGCTCATCACTCATTTTTGGATGAGGAGAACATGGAGGAGGATGAAGATGTGGCACCCATTGCCAGACTAGCCACTTACATTGCTGTCCAGGATGCCAGGGATGCCTTAATCGTGAAGGTTCACCTAGTGTGAAACATATCAAATGACCCCCCCGCCCCCCCCCCCCCCCCACGCTTTGCAGTAAACACACTAAACAGTCCTTCATCCACCCATAGCACATCCACCCAATAGGTCCTTCATGTATTGACATTCGTCATGAAACAACTGTAAGGGCATGATGGCTCTCAGGATGCTGTAATGGTGAAGATATGGAAGTGATGCCAATCAGTAAATATTATGTGGCATTATCAAAAATAGGAAACCTAACAACGTAACATTTTGTCAAATAACCATGTGCGTGCCCTTGGTGAATTGCAATTTCTTCAACTTATGCTTCCCACCGCTTGTATATGGTGCATCCTGTGTTGCTTCAGGTAAAGGCAAGTTGTTCAGATCCCTGCCCTCACTGCTGAGATGCTATTGACCTACACCCTCTCGGTTTTGGAGTCGAGAGAGTTCCACCAAAGACTGCTCCACCTGCACTTGTGCAGGAACAGGCATTGACCATTGGAAGACAAGGCAGCATATTGGGTACTGGCTGATGGGGGCAGGGTGGGGGCACAGCGAATGTATTTCCCCATTCGTTATCATCCCTCTCCTGGACCAGCACCACATCACTTCTACCACTCTGCTGCAGACCAGATTGGTGAAGATCAGTGACACATTGTAAGGCCACAGCTAAGGTATCTGCCATCCTGTTTAAGGCGGCAGACATCTTGGCATCCAAAGTCTGCACAGCCATGGTCATGGTTTGCATGGACTCATTTGAGAGCCTTGCTTGAAGCTCCATGGAGACGAACTCTCTCTCCATGGCAAACGTTCTCTCAATTTCCTGCGCCACCAATCCACTATGATCAAGTTGGACTCCTCCATCCTCTCCGCTATGTACACCTCTCACATTCTCAACGATAGCCCCCATGGTTCAGCATCTGTATCCAGCTGAGAATCTGCTCATGCTCACTTGGAGGTGTGAATATACCAGGTGAAAATCCAACTAACTCTCTAACTGCACCCGCCAAAGAGTGAATGTCTGCACTGGTGCATGGTTGTAGGTCCTGTGATGGTGCACAGCTTGGAGACACGAAACCCGGAAGTGAAAATTAATTGTTACAATTGAGTTGAGAGCGCAGATTCCGATCCACTCAGTTGACTTCTAGGTTTCCCCCACTCAATTCCATCCCATCCCCTCCTGCCCCCCCCCACCCCAACTTAGAAGCTACCTTTAGATTAATATCAGAGCCAATGTGTTCCAGTCCCACATTTACCAATGATCCCTTCCTGCTCTCAATCCCTTTGCTGTCACTATTCCTGTCATCAGTCCCAGTTCCAGATCTTTGATCGCTTTTTGAACTAAATTGTCAACATTAGTTTTCACATTTATTGTCACAGCAACCAACTCAGTAGTCCTGTGAAATACATCTGTTTCTCCCCCCCCCCCCCCCCCCCCCCACCAAGTAGCAAGATCAGTAGCTAGAGTGCTAGAGTCTTAATTCTAAAGCTCCAAAGAGCTGGACTCCCAGCAGGAGTAGGCTTCAGAACTTTCCAGTTTGTTAACATCTTTCTTAGTTCTCTGTCCCAATCATGTGCAATGAAACTTAAATAGTCAGTAATAGTTAGTACTTTTGAGGAGGTGTGGGTTAAGACTGAAGGACTGGCCAACAAAAAGCATACACAAAGCATTTGAGCCCATTTTAGTGGCCAATCCATCCATTATATCCTGGAGGATTGGTCAATAGAGTGGCTTCTAGATTCTGTTAGCCAGTCACTTGAGCTGATTGGCCAATTGAAGGGCATTTAACATTTTGTGCAAAGAACAGCGCGTAAGTTGACACCAATCTATTCACATTTGCAAACATGTAGGCCAAAGATGCTGGAAAGATTGATGAAAGGCTTAAATGGGCAGGGCCAGTAGTGGCCAAATCCTAAATTTAATCCATGTCTTTTTTTTTTAAACAGGCTGAGCTGACATTCAGTGCTGGTGACATCATTACCGTTTACGGGGACATGGATGAGGACGGTTTCTATTATGTGAGTCTGTACAAGTGTATCTGTCATGGGAAACTACACAATATCTTACTGCTTAGGAGTCAGTTCAGAAAAAACAGCCCCAAACTATTTCTTCATGCGAGCAATACAGTAGTGTAGACCTTCAGTTAAATGTATGGAGTAAAGGCCATTGACAACTTGCTATTATATTGAACACCTCAGTGCGTTAGCATGATTTGAGCTACCTTAACTCCTGTTTGTACCCTTACTGCCAGTGCAGCCTATGTTTTGTTCAGCTACGTTTGGTCAGATGCCTGACTACAATGTGAATGGCACTCAGTCAGCATGGAAGAACCTACTATAGCCTAGGCAAATATTCAGGTCCAGGCCATTTCTGGGCACTTCTATGCATGTCTTTAGCTTCTTAAAGACTGTAGAGTGTGAATAAATAATTAATGGGATAAGAGAAACACTTTTAGTGATAATAGAAATGAGAAATACACGCAATGGACAAAAACATGAATATAATTTGACTAAAAAAACAAGAACAAGCTAAACACAAATGAGACAGCATGGATGAATAAAGACATAAGGGAAAAATTGAGGGTAAGGAAAGAGGCATGCACAAAGTAGTTGGACAGCAGGGTAGACATGGCAAGGGAAAATACAAAGAGATTAGGTAAGAAGTAAAAAAACACAATTAGGAAGGCAAAGAGGAACTATGAAATTGAAACAAGAGTAAAATATTCTCCAGGCGCATAAATAAAAAAAGGAAAGTTGGGATTGGAATAGGGCCACTAAGGGATGGACAGGATGAAATCACAGACAGCAATAGCAAAATGGCAAAAATATGAAATAATTACTTTGTTTCAGTATTTACCAGGGATACACGACATCGGAAGATGAGATTAGGAATGATGCATTTAAAATACAAAGAGGAGAAATATTAAATAAACTAATCAAATTCAAAGAGGATAAAAACAGATTGCATCCGTGCATTTTAAAATAATCTAGGGATGAAATAGCAGAGACACAATTACACATATTTGACCATTTGTTAGAAAGAGTACTGGCAAATAGCTAACATTATACCTAGAATTAAGAAGGGAGATAGAATAGTTAAAGTTAGTTGCCAAGACTCGAGGGCAGTTCGGAGATACCTGCTTTATAATATTATTAGATTTCAAGTTTTAATCCTTAATTTCCCTCCAGACACACATTTAAATCTTGTCACCACTCAGTCACATGGTGATATAGTAAGTTGATCCATGTATGATAGGTTTCTTTGATTTGCCATGTCAGGGTGACCTAAATGGACTACATGGGCTTGCACCGTCAAACTTCCTAGAGCTGATCACAGTGGAGGATCCAGTGGAGGCAGCTGCTGGGACTACCATGCCAAGACCTCCTCACACTGTAGTACATAAGGAAAAACAGGTGAGGCAGACGGATCCGATTTTGTTTAAAATACGTTGTACACTCCTGTTGTGAAAAACTGGATATTTCTGCCAGTCAATCTCCTGGGTGTTTCACACAGGAAGTCAAGACCAGGGGCATTTTTCAGTTGAAGCAAGGTTTAGTGGCGTGGAGGTAATTGAACCAAGGTAAGAGGTAGGAGAGACGGGTTTTGCAGAGAGAGTGGAGGCACGGCAGAAAGGGTGAGGAGGGGGAAGTAGGACTTGGGATGGGGTGAAGGAAAGTAATACATGGGTAGGGGAGAGGGCAGGGAGTGAGAGAGAAGGAACGGATGAATTGGAGATGAGGGAGGGAATAGTGAAAAGTTAGGGGAAAGTGAGAGAAACTGGACAGGCAACAATGTTTTTTCTGATGAATGGGGGTTGTGGGTTGATCTTTTTTTTTGGCTTGATCGAATCTGTGAAGCCTTGTGCTTCCCTAAAGAACACTGGGCAGTTCTGGCTGTAGTTTGATAGTTCATTGTGCTGCCTGTTTCCAGGCCGCGAGTACCATTTAAGTGGGTTTGTTATTTCCAATCTAAGCTTGACTAATCTTTTCCAAGTCAAACATTTTGATGTTTTTTTAAGGTGCACAACACTTCTATTTACAACTGACTTTGAACTTTTTTATTACTGACCTTTTCTTTGAAAACCTCTTTTTTCCCTCATGTGTAATTCTAAAGGTGAGTTTCTTATTTTTGCTTTAGGTGGCTCTGTTAAGTCTCGTAATGTTATTCCAATAGTGTCACCCACAAGTTCTTTGGAAAGTTGCGATCACGCTCCATTTTTATTATATAATACATAAATAATACTTATGTTATTTTCTCTCAATCCTTCCTTTTTAGTTGTCACTTTAACCATTTTGACTGTAAAACAGTAAGTTTGCAGGCTTAATTCAAGAATCCTACAGTTTGAACCTTTCCCTTTATATTCAAACATTGTAAATGTGCAGTTCATTGTCGCAGTTAATGAGCTGTGCTGAGCTGTATTGCTAACATATAATGACCTTTGCTGAGCAGTACTCAGGCCTGATTGGAGCAGCTTGTTCTTATTAAAACCTTTTTAATCATTTTCTCACTTGTATTAGTTGTTTTGTTTTCTTTTATTATAATATTTCTGTTTCTCTACCTTTTTCCATGGCAACAGAGGAAGACTGTTCATTTCAAGCGATAATTAGCATCCGGGAGGCTTGTAAGTGTCTGTTACTGAAGATACTGCTGCAGCTTTCAGACACTGCCATTTGCATTGCAGCATGCACACCAGAAGGAGCTGCATTTCTGCAGCGAGCACAGTACCGGTGCAAAGTACAGAGTTACAGGAGGCACACCCAAAATATTGGGAAATATTTCTAAATAGTACAACATTCTCTGTATCTCAAATCAAAGTGTAACAACACCCATTGCTCCTTAAGTGAATCCCTATATCTCCACAGGAGTTGCATGATTCTGGTGTACCAGCATTACCCGTAGCACTTCATAGGCACAAGAGTAACACTGGTGAGCATCAGGGAATAAGTTGTGCAACTGTCCTCTTAGCCATGTTACAGTGTCAGGCGGGATAAACCTAAAGAAGGAACAATTAGTAGATTTATGATCGGGACGCAGTTAGGTACCTTCACAGTGAAATGGTGCGGTTAAATACCCAGAGGTAGCGGCAACATGGAAGCCTAATGGTGAGGGAATGGAGTTAAATCCTGGGGTATAGTCAGATATCCAGGGTGCATGGATGTGCTCCGATTCCCAAGTTTCCAGGGATGCAGTTACATTCCTAGGGTAGGTGAGATGTGGTTGGATAGCCAGTGGATGTATAGGAAAGAAGCAACAAACTGTAGCACAAGTTAGTGCAGCTTCAGTCCCCCGATCCCAATAATTTCTTAATCTGAGTTGCACTGCTGCTGGACAGAAGCCGGAGAATCATCTGTTGGGAAGGTGGTGCTGCTCAGCAGATATATGATATTAGTGTGAGGTACCAGGGCGCTAGAGTTGGCCACTAGCTGTTGTTGATGAGCAATAAGCACAAGGTAGCACCCATGACCAGACCATTGCTAGGTATTCGATCTTAGAACAAGCAGCACCTACAAAACCATGGAAAGTGAACAAAAGGGTCAGGGTTCTCAGTGTGATTCACAGAACGAGGATTAAACACATAATGAAATCAATGTGTATCAGATTAAGGGTGAGATTTGGCAGGTTTGCCTGTATTGTGCTCTTTTGGCTGTGTCCTTTGCACTGGCTGTAAATGTAGGACTTCACGTGTGCACTTCACATGCAGTAATGCTAGCTAACAGTAATAGAATAGTAGATGTGCTTGGCTGCATTGCTCACCGTTGAGTTGGCTACAATGGAACTTCTCGCCTTGAGTTAGTTCTAACTGGGTTTCTCACCCATACAAGCTGGTTCCTTCTGGTATTGGCTCTGGTATTTTGCTGACTAGAGAGGCAGAGCTGGATTACCCATTCACGTGAATGGATCAGGAGTGGAAGCAGTTGAAGTTCATTCAAATGAATTTGCTGTTTGTTGACTCCATCTTCCCAGTGTAAGTGGGATTTAACAGGTAAGGGAGTAATCCAATTGCATGTCATCAGCTTTCAAACCTGGTTTACTACTATGTTTTATTCTCTACTGGTGAGTCACCGAGAACATGGAAGGAGGCTGCTGGCTTGCTGAGGATGAGATAGTTATGCTGTGGCAATAGCTGGAGTGTGAGGTACAGAAGATTTGACAGCAGAGGTATCTTCAGTAGTGTAAGTTGCTGACAGTGTTGTGTGACTCTTGTTGGTAAAATAGGAGGTTGAATTGTCCTGGGTCATAGCTAGCAATGGCTTCTTATTTGCTTTGCATGATCCTGCTGTGACGGGCTAACACTGTTCAGTCTACACAATTAGAGCAGTGATAAGTGACTACTCTGGCTCACAGTTATCGAGGCCCATGAGAAAGACACTGTTTGCATATGTTGTTTATGTGAAAAAATACTAGGAAAAAATAGAATTTAACTCTCCAAACAAGATGTTACAGGTCTATTCAGAAAAACAAAATCATCACAGAAGGTGTGGTGGTGCCTGCTCTCCTAGTATATAGAGCAGGAATTGCGAGACACAAAAAGACCAAGGTCCATGACCTCTATCAGCCTGATAGTTGCATGATGCAACAGTGATGAAGTTGTTGACTAATCATAACCATCAATCTCTCATCATCTGGGATGTATTATGCCTGTCAATGGATTGGCTGAGTCTGTCTGAACTTACTGGGGCACTTTCTGTGTTGCCTGTTGCCTCGTACTTCCGATCAGCTCAACACAGAGCAGCACTTGTGCTACTGGTATTGTGGCAAACTGTTATCCACTGAACAGGGTATGTGACAACTGTACCCCTGCCCCACTATTTGTCCTTTCTGAGAGTGGCTATGACGGAAGTGCAGAAAAGTTGGAAAGAAGAGAATGACGAATAGGAAATGTGAGGCTCCATTATATACAGAATAATGGGAAAGTTACAATCGCAGGTCTCCATTCCTTCAGTAATAGCAGCTTTTAAAACAAGCTGTTCAGTTTAATCTCAATGAATTAATGATAGTAAACCTTTTTTCTTTGCTCACATACATGTGTCATGGTTGCATAAATTACACTGGAAGGCAGTGTATTATCTATAATGAGATTGATACAGAGCAGTTCTCACTGCACAGTGACAGAGAGAGGGACCAACAGAGTCAGACAGAGAACAAGACCGGTGTGGAAGAGAGATAGTGCCCCACTGAGGGGTGACATACTTTCATTCTGCAATCACCAATATGAACATTTCTCTTTAAATAGTTAAATCAATTTATATTAAAATGTAAATGTTCATAAATTCAAATCTTTAAGGCAGTAGAGTAAAATCAATACTAAATCTGCAGCAAGTGTTTTTCAAGTCCTCAATTGTCAATTCCTGGCCAATTTTATAAATTAAAAATCATCCATGCAGCGAGGCATGTGCACTGAAATGCTTATGAGACACAAGTGTATTCACTGCAGTGAAGTCCTGTGATAAACACCTACCTGTGATGCCTAACACTTCTCTCAACCACTAACATTGCAGGTAGATTAACTGGTCATTCATCTCACATGAGATCTTGCTGTGTATAAAGTGGTGGCAATGTTTGCCTATGTAAGAACAGTGACTAATTGTGAAGCACTTTGACATGTTTCTGAGAGGTGTGATCAGTAGCTGTAATTACAGATCTGCCACTCTTTGAAGAGAGATTGAGACTTTTGGAAGAGTGATGTCAGATGACACGAGAGTGATTGTGATGAGGTGTGCAGGGTTTGAACATTTAAGCAGCACTGTAACTAGCTATTGGCACATGGTCAGAATCGGCAGAGTTTACATGCAATATAGTTTGTCTTATGTTGAAGTGTTCTTCATGTGTTGAGGTCACAGCGAGTGTGCAATGTGGAGTCTTGTTTCTTGCTCTCTCCTGTATTACATCAATAACTTGTTCTGATTTTTTTCCATCAGCTGAGCTCGGATGAAGCAGAGGTTTTGAGCCCTGTTGTGCCAGTGACTGACTATCCTGCTGTAACAGCACTGTGTTTGGACAATCAGGGATGCAGTGAAAACGTCTCCAATAGCAAGAAGAAAAAGGGCTTTTTTTCCAAAGGAAAGAAACTGTTTAAAAGATTAGGATCCAGTAAAAGAGAGTAACTCCCACCTCGGATCCAGTAAAAGAGAGTAACTATCACCTGGGATCCAATAAAAGAGAGTAACTCCCACCTGGATCCAGTAAAAGAAAGTAACTCTCACCTGGGATCAAGTAAAAGAGAGTAACTATCACCTGGGATCCAGTGAAAGAGAGTCACTCCCACTCAGCCTCCAGTAAAAAAGAGTAACTTGGATCTGGGATCCAGTAAAAGAGAGTAACGTGGACTTGGGATCCAGTAAATAAGAGTAACTCGCACTGGGATCCAGTAAATCAGAGTAACTCTCACTTGGGGTGATGGTCACCTTGGCAACATCTGGAAACAGCGTGATTGTTAAAATCAAACTGGGGATGCAGAAACGTCCACCATCACTTTGCCTTTTGAGGTCTTTTACTCAAGTCAGCAGTGTTTGCAATGTTACAGTTGAAGGAAAGCTTGGTCAGCAGCTTTAAACTGCACTGAGTACTTGCTGAGCACTAACCATATATAACCATCAGAAGAGAATGCCTTTCAACAGACGGTAATAACTACAATCCATGAATTTGAAGTCTACTGGAAATATCTAGCTTCAGCTCACCTCATGTATTACTGTCAGAAGACATGCGACTAATAATGTAATGACACTACAGTGACTGCTTAACAACAGAGAGCTGTTCTCTACAAGTAACTACGTGGCAGTATTGTTTAAGCTTTGCAGAGGCATCAATCTCTGCATTTCATACACTTCAGAACCAGGCAGGTAGTGGGTCTGTTGCATATAGCCAGAGACATGCCAGGGTCCTGCTGATCAGTTGTGATGAATGGGAACCTGAGTGACAATGTAACTGCGATGTAACTAACTGGTAACCACCTGTTTGTTACCAGATGTTGTCTCACTGGTTAGTGTCTTTCTGGGGCCGCACACTGGTGAGTTCTGTTGACCTGTCTTCAATGGTCAGCTTGTATCTAGGGTTGCCATCATTTACCAAAATGGAACAGGTGCAGGGCAGGGGTTTACGATCAGGGCAGCAGTTTTAATGTTTGCATTGCCACTGATGAAAATGTATTGAAAAAGTTTTAAAATGCCTCTATAATCATGAGACACAAAAGTAAATAAAAACATGTTGTGTGTCAGACACCAGACTTCTGGTGTCCTGTTTGCATTTTAGAAATTTCCAAACAGCCTATTCAAAAACTAGCTAGCCGGTGCAAAACTGGTAGTTGGCAACCCTGCCTGAAACCACTATTGGGGAAAGTGTCCGTGTATTTGAGATCTGATCCATTACGTTGCTACGTGTGGGTAATGGGAAGGTTTGTCCTCTGCCTTATTCAAGAAAGACAGCTTAATGGATTTCTAAACATAAAAACAGATTTTCAGATGCCAAGCCACAATACCTGCCAGTTTTCAGCTGGAACCCTGAGTTTGTGCTCATACATGCTCCGTGTTCAAAGCTCCTAAGCAGCTGTTAAACTTAAAGCAGAACTTATTTTCATACCTTAAAGAATTGCCATCATGTTTAAATTCTAGCACGCCGCTTTGTAATATACAGTCAAGAGATTTTGTAAAGAAGAGTTTATATGATTGTTTGTGACATTTGTAAATATTTTCACCTCTTGTTTTGCATGCATCATTGGGATCGAGTCCAGCTGTGCTCTGCACAGAGTGCAATTGCCAGCAAGGCCTGAGCCCTTACTGTCAAATGCTTTTCCTTTGTTTCTATATAGAAATGTTTTTACTGAAATAAAGTCTATTTTCACAGAAACTGCCTGTGTACTTTAGTAATTATCTTAAACTGTCGAGGATGTTGGTGTGTTGGGAATACAGGGGTAGTGGGGGCGAAACCATGGGGAAGGAGTGCAGAGACAATTATGATGAGATGTCAGGAACTATAGGGACATTGGGGTGAGACCGCAGGGAATACAAGGACAGTGAGCAAGTCCACGGGAAGTGCATGGACAGTGGGGTTGAGGCAGCAAGGAGTACAAGGTCAGTGAGATGGTGAGTACAGGGGCAGCTGGAGCGAGATCACAGAGTGCAGTGACAGTGGGGACAAGACTGCAGGAAATACAGTGGCAGCAGGGATGAGACCACAGGAAGTGCAGCCACTGGGGGTGACAATGCAGGGTGTGCAGTGACGGGGGAGACTGCAGAAGGTACTCCATGGTCTCAGGTGGAGAGTGCAGTGACTGGGAATGAGACCATGGAGAGTGCAGTGACAGTGGGAATGGGACCATGGAGAGTGCAGTGACAGTGGGAATGAGACCATGGAGAGTGCAGTGACAGTGGGAATGAGACCATGGAGAGTGCAGTGACAGTGGGAATGAGACCATGGAGAGTGCAGTGACAGTGGGAATAAGACCATGGAGAGTGCAGTGACTGGGAATGAGACCATGGAGAGTGCAGTGACTGGGAATGAGACCATGGAGAGTGCAGTGACTGGGAATGAGACCATGGAGAGTGCAGTGACTGGGAATGAGACCATGGAGTGTGCAGTGACTGGGAACATAAGAACATAAGAATTAGGAACAGGAGTAGGCCATCTAGCCCCTCGAGCCTGCTCCGCCATTCAAAAAGATCATGGCTAATCTGGCCATGGACTCAGCTCCACTTACCCGCCGGCTTCCCATAACCCTTAATTCCCTTATTGGTTAAAAATCTATCTATCTGTGATTTGAATACATTCAATGAGCTAGCCTCAACTGCTTCCTTGGGCAGAGAATTCCACAGATTCACAAGCCTCCGGGAGAAGAAATTCCTTCTCAACTTGGTTTTAAATTGGCTCCCCCGTATTTTGAGGCTGTGCCCCCTAGTTCTAGTCTCCCCGACCAGTGGAAACAACCCCTCTGCCTCTATCTTGTCTATCCCTTTCATTATTTTAAATGTTTCTATAAGATCACCCCTCATCCTTCTGAACTCCAACGAGTAAAGACCCAATCTGCTCAATCTATCATCATAAGGTAACCCCCTCATCTCCGGAATCAGACTAGTGAATCGTCTCTGTACCCCCGCCAAGGCTAGTATATCCTTCCTTAAGTAAGGTGACCAAAACTGCACGCAGTACTCCAGGTGCGGCCTCACCAATACCTTATACAATTGCAGCAGGATCTCCCTGCTTTTGTACTCCATCCCTCTCGCAATGAAGGCCAACATTCCATTCGCCTTCCTGATTACCTGCTGCACTTGCAAACTAACATTTTGGGATTCATGCACAAGGACCCCCAGGTCCCTCTGCACCGCAGCATGTTGTAATTTCTCCCCATTCAAATAATATTCCCTTTTACTGTTTCTTTTTCCCAAGGTGGATGACCTCACATTTTCCGACATTGTATTCCATCTGCCAAACCTTAGCCCATTTGCTTAACCTATCTAAATCTCTTTGCAGCCTCTCTGTGTCCTCTACACAACCCGCTTTCCCACTAATCTTTGTGTCATCTGCAAATTTTGTTACACTACACTCTGTCCCCTCTTCCAGGTCATCTATGTATATTGTAAACAGTTGTGGTCCCAGCACCGATCTCTGTGGCACACCACTAACCACCGATTTCCAACCCGAAAAGGACCCATTTATCCCGACTCTCTGCTTTCTGTTAGCCAGCCAATTCTGAATCCATGCTAATCCATTTCCTCTGACTCTGCGTACGTTTATCTTCTGCAGTAATCTTTTGTGTGGCACCTTATCAAATGCCTTTTGGAAATCTAAATACACCACATCCATCGGTACACCTCTATCCACAATGCTCATTTTATCCTCAAAGAATTCCAGTAAAATTAGTTAAAACATGATTTCCCCTTCATGAATCCATGTTGCGTCTGCTTGATTGCACTATTCCTATCTAGATATCCCGATATTTCTTCCTTAATGATAGCTTCAAGCATTTTCCCCACTACAGATGTTAAACTAACCGGCCTAGAGTTACCTGCCTTTTGTCTGCCCCCTTTTTTAAACAGAGGCGTTACATTAGCTGCTTTCCAATCCGCTGGTACCTCCCCAGAGTCCAGAGAATTTTGGTAGATTATAACGACTGCATCTGTTATAACTTCCGCCATCTCTTAATACTCTGGGATGCATTTCATCAGGACCAGGGGACTTGTCTACCTTGAGTCCCATTAGCCTGTCCAGCACTACCTCCCTAGTGATAGTGATTGTCTCAAGGTCCTCCCTTCCCACATTCCCGTGACCAGCAATTTTTGGTATGCTTTTTGTGTCTTCCACTGTAAAGACTGAAGCAAAATAATTGTTTACGGTCTTAGCCATTTCTACATTTCCCATTATTAAATCCCCCTTCTCATCTTCGAAGGGACCAACATTTACTTTAGTCACTCTCTTCCATTTTATATATCGGTAAAAGCTTTTACTATCTGTTTTTATGTTTTGCGCAAGTTTACTTTCATAATCTATCTTTCCTTTCTTTATTGCTTTCTTAGTCATTCTTTGCTGTCGTTTAAAATTTTCCCAATCTTCTGGTTTCCCACTAACCTTGGCCACCTTATACGATTTTAAGTCGATACTCTCCTTTACTTCCTTGGTTATCCCTTCTCTTACCGCCCTTCTTTTTCACTGGAATATATTTTTGTTCAGCACTATGAAAGAGCTCCTTAAAAGTCCTCCACTGTTCCTCAATTGTGCCACCGTTTAGTCTGTGTTCCCAGTCTACTTTAGCTAACTCTGCCTTCATCCCACTGTAGTCCCCTTTGTTTAAGCATTGTACGCTCGTTTGAGACACTACTTCCTCACCCTCAATCTGAATTACAAATTCAACCATACTGTGATCACTCATTCCGAGAGGATCTTTCACTAGGAGATCGTTTATTATTCCTGTCTCATTACACAGGACCAGATCGAAGATAGCTTGCTCCCTTGTAGGTTCTGTAACATACTGTTCTAAGAAACAATCCCGTATGCATTCTATGAATTCCTCCTCCAGGCTACCCCGTGCAATTTGATTTGACCAATCGATATGTCGGTTAAAATCCCTCATGATTACTGCCGTTTCTTTTTCACATGCCTCTATTATTCCCTTGATTATTGTCCGCCCCACCATAAGTTATTATTTGGGGGCCTATAAACTACGCCCACCAGTGACTTTTTCCCCTTACTATCTCTAATCTCCATCCACAATGATTCAATATTTTGTTCATTAGAGCCAATATCATCTCTCACAACTGCCCTGATATCATTCTTTATTCACAGAGCTACCCCACCTCCTTTCCCTTCTTGTCTATCCTTCCGAATTGTCAGATACCCCTGTATGTTTAATTCCCAGTCTTGGCCACCCTGCAACCACGTTTCTGTAATGGCCACCAAATCATACCCATTTGTAATGATTTGTGCCGTCAACTCATTTACTTTATTTCGAATGCTGCGTGCGTTTAGGTAGAGTGTTTTAATTCTAGTTTTTAAACCATGATTTTTAGTTTTGACCCCTCCTGCAGTCCCTTTATATTCATACATATTGTCCCTTCCTATCACCTTGTGGTTTACACTTACCCCAGTGCTACTCTGCTCTGTTGCCTCCTGCCTTTTGCATTCTTTCTTGGGGTCCTGTTCATCTGCGCTCTCACCCACTCTAACTAGCTCAGAGCCCTCTCCTGGGTTACTCCTCGCATTGAGGCACCGAGCTTTCAGGCTTGCCTTTTTATTACACTTCGACCTTTTGGAATTTTGCTGTACATTGGCCCTTTTTGTTTTTTGCCTTGGGTTTCTCTGCCCTCCACTTTTACTCATCTCCTTTCTGTCTTTTGCTTCTGTCTCCATTTTGTTTCCCTCGGTCTTCCTGCATTGGTTCCCAGCCCCCTGCCATATTAGTTTAACTCCTCCCCAACAGCACTGGCAAACACTCCCCCGAGGACATTGGTTCCGGTCCTGCCCAGGTGCAGACCATCCGGTTTGTACTGGTCCCACCTCCCCCAGAACCGGTTCCAATGCCCCAGGAATTTGAATCCCTCCCTGCTGCACCACTTCTCAAGCCACGTATTCATCTGCGCTATCCTGCGATTCCTACTCTGACTAGCACGAGACACTGGTAGTAATCCCGAGATTACTACTTTTGAGGTCCTACTTTTTAATTTAGCTCCTAGCTCCTTAAATTCGTCTCGTAGGACCTCATCCCTTTTTTTACCTATGTCGTTGGTACCAATGTGCACCACGACAACTGGCTGTTCTCCCTCCCTTTTCAGAATGTCCTGCACCCGCTCTGAGACATCCTTGACCCTCGCACCAGGGAGGCAACATACCATCCTGGAGTCTCGGTTGCAGCCGCAGAAACGCCTATCAATTCCCCTTACAATTGAATCCCCTATCACTATCGCTCTCCCACTCTGTTTCCTGCCCTCCTGTGCAACAGAGCCAGCCACGGTGCCATGAACTTGGCTGCTGCTGCCCTCTCCTGATGAGTCATCCCTCTCAACAGTACTCAAAGCAGTGTATCTGTTTTTCTGTTTTGCAAGGGGATGACCGCAGGGGACCCCTGCACTACCTTTCTTGCACTGCTCTTCCTGCTGGTCTTCCATTCCCTAGCTGGCTGTGGATCCTTCACCTGCGGAAAGACCAACTCGCTACACGTGCTACTCATGTCATTCTCAGCATCGTGGATGCTCCAGAGTGAATCCACCCTCAGCTCCAAATCCACAACGCGGTCCGTCAGGAGCTGGAGGTGGATACACTTCCCACACACGTAGTCGTCAGATACACCGGAAGTGTCCCTGAGTTCCCACATGGTACAGGAGGAGCATATCACGTGACTGAGCTCTCCTGCCATGACTTAACCCTTAGATTAACTTAAAATGGCAATAACAATGTAAACAGGTTACTTACTGATATAAAAAGAAAATCTACTCGCCAATCACTTACCCCTTTGGCTGTGATGTCACCTTTTGATTTCTTCCTACTTCTTTTTTGCTTTTTCTCCTGGCTGGAGCGGCACAAACTGGGCCTCTTATAGGCCTCACCACGCACCCTGGACTCGCGCTGCTCAAACTGCCGCTCCTCCTCCAACGTTGGGCTTCTTATAGGCCTCACCACGCACCCCGGACTCGCGCTGCTCGAACTTCCGCTCCTCCTCCAACGTTGGGCCTATTATAAGCCTCACCACGCACCCCGGACTCGCACTGCTCGAACTGCCGCTCCTCCTCCAACGTTGGACCTCTTATAGGCCTCACCACGCACCCCGGACTCGCACTGCTCGAACTGCCGTTCCTCCTCCGACATTGGGCCTCTTATAGGAATGAGACCATGGAGAGTGCAGTGACTGGGAATGAGACCATGGAGAGTGCAGTGACTGGGAATGAGACCATGGAGAGTGCAGTGACTGGGAATAAGACCATGGAGAGTGCAGTGACTGGGAATGAGACCATGGAGAGTGCAGTGACTGGGAATGAGACCACGGGATGTACAGTGACAGTGGGAATGAGACCACGGGTTGTACAGTGGCATAGGGGCTAGGACCATGCAGGTTTGGAGGCAGTAGGTCTAGCAAAGTGGCTACAGCAGAGCCAATCAAGGACAGAACTACACTTTGGAGCAGGTAACCATGGAACTGGGTAAATGGTAGCTGTTTTGAAGGGAAATTTGTGATCCTTGTTTGCTTCTGTTGAGAAGCGAAGCAGAAAACTCAGACCTGGAAAAGGCAACAAGGACCGCAGCAGCAGCAACACTTCCAGAGAGAGCATTCACATACTGCTCTGCCACTGTTTTTTGTTGGGTTCCTCACTGTAACTGCCTGAGAGTGTTGTCTCCCTCCCCACAGGGCTGCTGGGTTATTGCTAATATTGACACTTTGCAGGATGGCTCCAACCAGTTCTGTCCCTCTTCCTCGCTGAGCTCTAGCCATCTTCCTTGCAGAGCTGGCCATAGGACTTTGCAGGCCCCTGTGAGATTAGTTGACAAGTCAACACGCACATTAGACTGGCTGCTGATATTTTACAACCGTTACTGATGTCAACGCTGAGCAGCATGACATGGAGATGATGAGTTTTATGGATAATACAGTTAGTGATACAATCTAAGTAATGAGGTAACATTCTAATTTTAGACAGAAACTTTTATTAATTGAAGGGCTCCAGCCACAGTATTTGAGCCTGCTTCCTTGCACTGATTCATCACCGGAAGTATTGTTGCCAACCCTCTGACAGCTGGGATTAAACCCTTGTCACTTTGGTTGTGTAACGCTGTGGTAGTAGACCTGCAGCTCTGCAATCTCTCACCGCTCCCTCGCCCTGTCCTCACCGCTCCTGCTGTATCTGCCCATGCTCTAATCAGTGACCTGGATTATGGTGGTGTCCAATCCAGTCGCCCTCTTCACTGCCGTCACCCTTTTGCACCAGCTCGCGCTGCTCCCTGGAGTGGTATGCTCAAGAGTGGTTATGTCCAGTAGAGGTGTGAGTTCGGGGCCCAGGGGCAGCCCACACTGCGATATGTGTGTGCACTAGGTCCGTGCAGAAGAGCTGGTCTCCAGTCGTCTTGGTTTAACCCTTGCCACTGGACCAAGACTAAACTCTGTCAAGCCTGTGTGATGGCTGGTGTGCAACAGCCACCACACGTTAAAAAAATCCACGCACAGGCATCTTCCACCCTTCAATATTCAGTTCGGGACCTGGAATATTATGTTCTTCATTGAAACACCTGTGAACTCATTGAGCTCATCCCTTTTTGGCGTGGAAGCAAGTCATCCTCGATTCGCAGGACCGCCGAAGAGGAAGAAGAGACCTGCAGAGCAGTATTTTTTTTTTTTTTCGGTCTTTCCATGTTTCTAATTATACACTGCCCTAAGTTGGATGAATGCCTGGGAGTTTGTACAATGATTACAGGATGTTCAGCAATAATTGTAACTGGAACCTGAAAGCTCTTTTTGTCTGTGCCTTACTGAGCATAGCCATGTATGTCAGGCAGCTGGGTGAGGTCTGAGGTACACTGACCAGGCAGTTATTATTGATGTACCTAGGATTCCCCCTTTCTGCTTCCTGCCCTGTTGGTAACTTCAATACTTGCAAACCAGCACGTTTTTACACTTGGAAAAAAAATGGTTGCAATAGGACTTTATCAATCAAAGACAATGTTCCAAAATATTTCTTGGATACATTGGGGTTTGGGGCGGCGGGTGGTAAGAGACAAAATGTATTCTGAACACAGGCCTCAGCATGAAGTGCCAGCTCTCTGTCCATCACCAGCCACTGGATGGACACCCCTGCCCAACTTTTCTCACCACAGGCCCAGACCAAGAGGTTGTAAACCAGGGGTGAAAATTCACATTTCCTCAGAATTTGGAGCCACAGAATAGTGAGATAAAACAATCAATGATAATCAACTATTCAGTCTACAATACTGATCTCACTTGTACCCGAACTCACTCACTCAGTAATCTTTTCTAATCTTCCTTCACAGCCCAACCCATTTACATTGGAATCAGTTTTGTTTCTGTTCTCTGCACCCACTCCAGTCCATTTCTGTGGTTTTATTATATTGTGATGACCAAAGTTTGACCCAGTTTCCAGGTGAGGTCAGACTAAGGTGGCCAAATCTTGTTGAACATAATCCTGGAGATTGGATCAAGTGTATCTGACATAACGTCTGATCACATCACTTTTTCGCAGCTTTACAATTTTTTTGCATTTACCTTATAAAGGTTGGGTCCCCTGTAATTGAGTGTCTTTGCTCGTGGTTTTGTGCGAGCAGTTGTGGTGTGAGAAGTTTTAGAAGATTTATTCTTGGGGTGTGGGCATCACTAGCAAGGCATTATTTATTACCCATCCCCAGTTGAAATCCATGTGATGAAGGTGCTCCCACAATGCTGTTAGGTCGGGAGTTCCTGGATTTTGACCCAGCGATGATGAAGGGAATGGTGGTACATGTCCAAGTCAGGATGGTGTGTGACTTGGAGGGAAACTTGAAGGTAATAGTGTTCCTGTGCGCCTGCTGCCCTTGTGCTTCTGGGTGGTGGAAGTCATTGGTTTGGGAGGAGCTGGTGAAGTTTTGAGAACCAAAATGCGTCTCAGGAGTAGGCGAAGAAAGTTCACAGGCTCAAACCACAGATGTGAACTTCTACTTTTCACCCGGGTTTCTAGCAGCAGTGCCCTGGAAATTCATCTTCCATTCTAGGAGACCCCCTGATAATCCGGGAGAGTTGGCACTCTATGTCGCTCCCAAGCAGTGTAAAACCTCAGCAAAATGCCTACATTTATACTCCACTGGTGTGCCTATATTCAATCAGCTTTATTAATGAGATGACCACATTATCTAGACACTGATGCATTGTATAATTGTTGCACATTTTTTCACCCAATCTGTTACATTACATTTAGCATTAAATTTCATTTGTGTGCATAATTGGTCTAAGTTCCTTCTCTAAATAGTTAATTATTATCTGTTTCTACTGGTATCCCCGTTTCAGTGTCATTTACAAATATGACCAGTTTATAATTGGTTTCAGTATTCAGGTCATTCATGTAAATTAGAAACAACAGGGTGCAAGCACTGATGCTTGTGGAGCCCCACACAGCACCTCCCTCCCCCTCCAGTCTGACACTGACCCTTGTGGGACCCCACACAGCATGTTCCCCCCCCCCCCCCCAGTCTGACACTGACCCTTGTGGGGACCCCACATAGCACCTCCCTCCCCCCGGCCACCAGTCTGACACTGACCCTTGTGGGATCCCACTTACCACTACCCTCACCCCCGCCAGTCTTGCCCAATAAAACACCACTGTCCTGTCGTTTAACCATCTTCTCATGCTCTCCCATTTTCTACTCTGGATTCCCAGACCTTTTACAATGGTATCTATAATCATTAAAAACTTCAATTATCTGCATTCCCGGTAATCTACCAGAATTTCTCCAAGATAAATTTTGTATCATTGCATATCTTGCTAACACAATCTCCTCCTGTCTGACATAAATCAAACTCAAGGCTCAAGAAAGATTTAATTCAATACGTGTTATCCCCATTGGACTGCATCATATTTCCAATTTATTTTTTCTTGGTTATTGCCTGCTCTAACTGACTCACTAACATTTGCATACACTTATTTTCAAACCATTCATCCAAGCTATGCTGCCAGTAGAAACGGAAACGACTTCTTATTCAGATATACTGTGTTATAAACCTATGGTTAGTATGACCTTGTTCATCATTCATGTATTCTGACTGTTAGGATCATACATTGTGTGTGTTTGGGGTATTCTAAGTGTTAGGATCATACCTTGTACGTGTTTTAGGTATTCTGAGAGTTATGATCATACGTTGTGTGTGTTTGGGGTATTCTGAGAGTTGCCGACACTATTTTTGTGCCTCCAGTGTATTTTGCGAGTTGTGGGTTTCCTTGATGAGTGTTTCTTGCATATTTTACATTTATTACTTTATTACCTCAATCACCCTTTAAAGGGCCCAAGTTTCCACATGATTTGCGCCTGATTTTTAGGAGCAACTGGTGGAGAATGGACTATCTTAGAAATCGCAATTCTCCACATTTTTTTTCCTGCAGTTCTAGTCAGTTAGAACAGTTTCACTTTGGAACAGAATTTTTTCTTCAAAAGGGGGCGTGTCCAGCCACTGACGCCTGATTTGAAAGTTTCCACAGTGAAAACGTACTCCAAACTAACTTAGAATGGAGCAAGTGAAGATTTTTGTAGAACTGAAAAAACCTTGTCTACACATTAAAAAATCAGGCGCAGGTTACAAATTAGGCGTCCAGAACGAGGTGGGGGGGGGGGGGGGGGAGGGAAGTCATTAAATTCTATAATAAATCCTTATTTATACTTATACAAATATTATACAAATAAATCCAACCTGAATAAAAATTTATAAGCAAAGCAAAGATTAAATAAACCATCTTCCTACCTGTGTGAAAGTGCTTCAGCCAGGGAGAATGCTGCAGGAAGCCTCACAAGTTGAGGCAGCCATTCGTCCCCGCGGGGGGGGGGGAAGGAGGCAGCCGTTCGTTCCCACGGGGGGGGGGGAAGGAGGAAGCCGTTCCCGACAGCGGGCGGGGGGGGGGGGGGGAAGGAGACAGTCAGAAGGCTGCAGGAAGCCTCACAAGTTCAGCAGCCATTTCCTGACGGCAGGGGGGGGAGGCCGTCGGGAAACGACTGCCTCAACTTTCTGAGGCTTCCTGCAGCCTTCTCTCTGCTGCAAGAAGCCTCAGTGCTGATGTGCTGATGGCAATGTGCTTTTATTAAAAAATGTTCAAAAATTAAACAGCTACAAAGAACTACAAAAATGGCCGAGTGCCAATGTTTCCTTCACACTGCGCGTGCGCGAACGCTCCAACGCGCAGGGTTGCCGGCAGGAAAAAACTAATTTAAATGGTATCCGCCCCCTCCCACTTACAAAATCGGCGCGAGTGGTAGGCTCCGCCCCCCTGGGCGCCGCGCCAAGCAGACATGGAGCTGCAGGGCGCTCCAGAATCGCGCGTTTTATTTTCGGCGCGAAAAACGGGCGCCCAGCTCGGAGGGGTGCCCGTTTTTTATCGTGTGGAAACTTGGGGCCTATGTGTTACATTCAACAAAAGCTTTTGTTATTTACCAGATCACAGCATATGTTTCCAGGAATGGAATTCTGTCTGTACAAGAGCTGCTCGTGATTGTGGGTTACACACTGCCCTTTCACCTATAGAATCAGCCGCACAAATGGATGAAAGACCCCACTCTCTGTTGGCTGTAATGTTAGTGGGTTAATGACTGCCTCTACCAACTGACTGCACTTCCTTGCATCACAGGGCTCAGTCCCCCAATGCCATCAGCATTAGGAGCTTTAACCAAAAATCTTTCCTAAACTTATATTAAAAGACAAAAACATGCAAGATGTAAAAATTGATGTGTTTTTTAGTTTTAATCATGGCCCTGAATGTAACCCTCACTATTTAAATCCTGTATGATGCACATGAATGATTCTGGAGTTTTGTTTTCAGATTAGCCTGTTAATAAAAAATTCAGAATAAAACGGCTACACAATACTGATTATTTGTTCAGGCACTGAGGCCAGAAATCTAACTTGAGCAAGGATACCCTGTCATTACTGCAGCTCCAGGCCCTCCCTTAAATACCATGCTAGTGCCTGACATCCAAAGCTTCATTTTAAAATGCATCTCTTCTCCCCACTGACTGTTTACAGCTAGTGAAGAGACTGGCTGTGTTAAGCAGCCAATATGGACTTAAAGTTAACTGAAGAAAAGATAGTGAAGGAATGTAGCAATAGATTGACTGGAGTGCTCAAACAGATGAAAGGACAGAAGATCAAACAGGTAACACATTCTGCTGTTTGGGATGCTTGATTTCCGTGAGGGCGTGGGAAAATCTGCCAGGGCTCCCCAATCCTGATTTCTAACCAGTGATCCCCTGCTGGAAAGTCCTTATACCTTGTATGTAGATGTTAGATTTAGACAGAATAGGGCTTGGCTATGATGGCTGCCACTGTTGAATAGCCTGTTGGGAGCCAGTGGCCATGAAACAAAAGCCAGAAGAATCAACAGCTTCAGGAGAGGAGACAAAGTTTAGACTTTGGAATCAAAATCAAAATTTCCAAATTTGTGGACAACATCAAATTGGGGGGATAGTCAGCACTGAGGAGGACTGCAACAAATTACAAGAAGACATTAATAAACTTACAGAATTGGCATATTATTGGCAAATGAATTTCAACACATAAGTGTGAAGTATTATATTTTGATAAGGAGATCACATATTACTTGAAAGATAAGAATCTAACTGGGTTAGAGGAGCAAAGTGATCTGAGAGTACAAATACACAAGTCACTAAAAGTAGTGAAGCAGCTTAATAAAGCCAAATACTAGGATTTATTTATAGAGTGATAGAATTGAAAAGTAGAGAAGTTATGCTGAACTTGTATTGAACCTTGGTTAGGCCACACTTGGAGTACAGGGTACAATTCTGGTCGCCATATTAAAAAAAGGATATTGAGGCACTGGAGAGGGTGCAAAAAAGATTTGCAAGGATGATGGGTATAACCTCGCAGTTCTGGTATCAGGAAAGAATGAACATGCTGGGGATGTGAAATTCGGGTACTTTGCACCTCCCGTTAGTTTGTGGGAGGTGCTAATGGAGCGCAAATGAGTTTTCGCCCAGGCGCGGCGTGAATAGTACCCTCTGCGAAATTGTCCTGAGGTTTTGCGGAGGCACTAAGGGATAGAGCCCCGCTCGGCTGCACCGTTACAGCCCCCTAAGAGCAATTCGGTGGCGCCCACTCACTTACCCCCGGTACTGACAGCAACAGCTTCAGCTGTTGAGTTTCAGTTAGTTGGAGGAGCGCTATTTAAAGGCGCCATCTTTAGAAACAATTTTTGTTGGCCATTACTGTTTGCAGCTTACTAACACATAGGCAGACTTGCTGTTGGACAGATTTGAACGATTTTCAGTAGGGGTGTTCTGCCTATTAACCATTCCTGTTTTTCATTAGGGCAGATTTTAAAGGACAACATTTAAATCGTTTCATGGGGGCTGTCTTGGCACTCGACCTGCTCCGATGTCACTGTCGGTAGCAGCTTAGGCAGAGAAATACAGGGAGAAAGGCAGCAAAATGTGACCAGAGGGAGGAGGCCCAACAGGGCTGTCAACAGGAGACCTTACTCTCCCAGGGTATCTGTAGCAGTTCTACATCAATTTCACTGTGGTCACAGAGCTCTACCACCTCCTTCAACTAGACCTCGAGCCTCAGACCAGATTGAGGACGGCTCTCAAGGTTACCATCACGTTCAATTTCTATGCCAATAGATCCTTCTAGGGTGCAACTGGAGACATCTCCAACATCTCTCAGTTTGCCATCATTTGCTCCATCCGCGAGGTCCCAGATGCTCTGTACAGAAGGAGACGGGAATACATTTCCATCCCCATGACCATAGAGCAGCAGCTGGTGTGTGCATGTGACTTTGTCAGGATAGTGGGATTCCCCATGTGGCAGGGCACCATTGATTGCATCCACTTCACCTTGCGGGCACCGCACAACAATCCTGAGGTATTTCGTAACCGCAATGACTACCATTCACTGTGCAGTTGGTGTGCGACCACTCACGCAGAATCCTCACCGTCAATGCCCGCTATTCTGGCAGAAGCGATAATGCCTTCATCCTGCGCGAGCTCTCTTCCAACCACTACACGAAGCTTGCGGCTAGCTGGTGTGAGACAAGGGCTATCCACTTTCCATCTGGCTCATGTGTCCCCTCCGCAACCCCAACACTCCTGCCCAGCACTCATATAATGAGAGCCATGCAGCCACCAAGAACATCATTGAGCAGACCATTGGAGTGTTCAAGCAATTGTTCCACTGCCTTGACCGCACAGGAGGAGTCCGTCAGTACTCGGCTGAGTGGGTGTCCCTATTTGTAGTTGTCTGCTGCATGCTGCACAACTTGGCCATCATGGGGGTCAGCCATTGCCATCAGACATAGCTCCACCATCTCAGGTAGAGGAGGAGCAGGAGGAGGATGAAGAGGAGCAAGAGAATCAACAGCAACGGTGGAGGAGGCAGGCAGACAATCAGCATTCTGGAAGGGCAGTCCCCTCATCAGACTTCGGTTCCAGTGAATTCCATCCCACTTCCTGGTTCCTCTGGATGTCCCCATCACAACCTCAATTTGCCCTTCCTTACCAAAGTCCAAAATTAAAATGAGAGACATCAGCAAAGATTAAACATTCCAATTAAAATTTATGTAACAACAATTAACAGTATCATAAAGAACAAATGTATTTATGAATCACCCTTGTGCATTTCCTTATATCCCCTTTTTGGTTTAATAATTCCACAACCCCTCTGCACTGTGTCTCCTGTGGCTGCAGCATGGCTGTTCAGTGTCAGGGCCAGAGACTACAAATTGCCTTGCAGAATGCCCTCGACTAGCTCTGGGCCTGGCAAGCCCGGCTGTACACTGCACCATCTCAGATTGGACGGCTGGCAGTGTGACAGGCAGCAACAAGGGTAATGGTGGAGTGGCAGTTGTGGGATCAGTAATGCTGTCATCCTGAGAGAGGACAGCAGGTTCCTGACCCACTGCCACTCTCCCGGGGAAGCACCTCAGCTGCTGGTGCACAGATTGGTGGGCTGAGATCCCCGGTCGACTGTGCTGGACCCAGCAGCGATGGCAGCAGTCAGAGCACACGTGGCATCCAGCTGAGACTGCATGAGAGCAGTCAGAAACTCAATGGCACTAAACATGCTCTGCATCACAGCACCAAGACGTTGCATTGCTTCTGCTTCTGCTGCAATGGAATTTGCCACATCGCCCATGATACATGTCATGAGGTCTGGATCCGCACGGTCTCTCTGGAAGTCCACCATCGTCTGCAGACTGGAGAGGATAGGCTCCATGGTGTGCGCAGAGCTCTAAGCAATGCTGGAGGTGGACTCCTTCACGCTCCTTACCATTGCCAAGAGGCTCTCAGATACCCTTGCCATTGGACCTATCAACTCAGAGTGCATGGCCATCACCCTTCTTTTGTATGCCTCCCCATCGAGGCCCTCATCTGAGTCCCGTGCAAACTATCCCTCTGGGGATCTGGCTCCTGAGTTCCCTTGACCTTGACCTTGCTGCAGCCGGCTAGGCCCCCGTGCATCACCCAGTGCATACCCCTCCGCTAACCTAACCTCAAAGGACTGCAATGACGCTGTGCTTGAGTCCTCGTCCTCCATCTCCACCTCTGATTATCTGAAAACATAAATGGCACAAGACCCGTGTTAAGGTGAGGGCAGGGGGTAGGAATGGAGCAAGGAAGGCAGACAGTATCAGGAGATGGAAAGTGATAAAACCTTCTGGTTTGACGAGGAAGTGGGATGAGAAAAGGAGAGGGGATAAAGATGCCGTTGTTGTCCCCAGCGGAGTCAACATCACCGCCAGCTACAGCACCCAACACCTGCGGGCTAATGAGCCGCAGCACTCGCTCCTCCAGGTCACTAAGCTCCTGCATTTGAGGTTCACCCCCCGCCAGTCCTCTGCTGCTCCCTCTTATGTGCCATCTTGGCCTGCAACAGAAAGGAACTTGTGTGAGTCAGAGTCCAGCTATGGATGTGGGAGATATGCCTGCCGTCATTGAATAGCTGTGAATGTAGGCAAGGTGTGATTTGAGGATGTGAGTTTGTGTAGCTGCACATGTTTGGTGGGTGAGTGGTGGGGGTGTGGTGGTTTGCGCAGTGTGCACAGACAGAGGTTCAGATGGGTGAGTGGTGGTTTGCTCAGTGTGCACAGGCAGAGGTTCAGAGGCTGGTATGTAGGAGGTATGGAAGCGTGTACGCACCTTAACCACCCGACTGAGGTCGTTGAACTTCTTGTGGCAGTGTCAAGTTTCTGTCCACAACTGTTCTGGCCGACACCTACTTGCCACATCGCTCTGGAGATGGCCTCCTTCCAGATGCAAGGAACAGCGATTCCCTCCTTCTTTCCACTGCCCCACCAATGTCTCCAATGCTACATTGTTGAAGCACATGGCCCTCTCCCTTGCAGCAGGATTTGTACCAGCTATCCCCCAAAGTTTTCTTTTGCTCAGAGCTGTGACTTAAGTGTAGCAATGCTGAAAATGAGCAGCTGAAACTGGATATTATTCTGCTTGGAATATGTGGTGACGAAGATACTCTTAGCACCAGACTGACAGCGCAATTCATGCATCATGTCATTTCTCAAAAAAATACAACTGCTTCTACTCACTGGTTGGGTTCCTGCCACCTGCTATGTGGTAGCAGCTTGGAACAGAACAAAAGTGTTCAGTCGTGTAGCGTGTTTCCCTCCCACCTTAATCAGAGGCAACAATCAATCTTGACACATCAGAACAAGACAACCTGCGATTCTCTATGGAAATGGAGAAGAGAAAGCAGAAAAAAAATAATGGCTTGGCATGCAAAGGATATATGTATACCAGCCTAGTGGCTATCCACAGCTGGCATCTTCAGTGCGTATCCTCAGTGGGTATCTTCAACAGTTAACCTCAATGGGTATTCTTAGCAGTTGTAAGATTGATTTTGTCGCTCATTATGAGCTCAGGGTCACTCCAACTATGATAGTAAATTATTATATTTGAGACCCATTGGTATTCATGTGTGCTGTCGTATTTTGTTTCCCTTAGCTTTGCATCACACGGCTCCATATGTGGCCCTTACATAATCTCTGTTAAAGTAGTTTTCAGAATGTTCAGCAAATCTGTCTGGTGAAGATGAGAGATGCTTCACAAATGGCCATGAAGGTAACTGTGTTAAAGAACCTTCCATTTTTATCAGATGCTGCAGAAATAATCTACTGTGACTTGACTGCTGCTTGCAACTCATACCATGAGCATCAGCATAAAATGCACAGGCAGTGTCAGACTGGATGTGGGGTACAGTAGCATGTTCATTATTTTTATATTATGTTGAGATAAGTTGTTTCGACTGAACTGAATGAATCTGCTCATAAGTATTGCTCTGCATCTTGCTGTGAAATAAAGCAGTTCATCTATATTAACTACACTCCATGTAGTGTTAAACTGGGTCCACCTATAGAGAGATAGAAGATAAACATGTGAAAAGCACAAGGATGTAGCGTAGAGCACTTGGGGATGCTATTGCTACATTCTTGCGTTATGTTTTTGGACAAGTAGATATAGAATCGTGTGAGTCAACTAAGATGCCCAGACCGCTTAAAGGAGTGAATGGTGCCACTGAAACCGAGAAGGTATCTGTGGCACACCTGAATTTGTAATAAGGGGCCTGCATGCCTCAGTAACACATCGTGCAATATGCTTACTAATCAGGAAGTATGGCTTTTTGCATTAGTATAGATTTATTTTTCTATGTATGTTTTTGTTGTGATGTTCTGTGAATCTGCTGATTAACCTTGCCAATTATACATTTCTGATAGGCTCAACCTTGCCATTGCTTAACAGATGCTGCTTGGTAACAGAATCTCAAGCTTCTCCACGAATGTTGTACTTTAGGTGAGGAGTTTTGGAAATTTCCAGATACAGAGGGAAATGCTTTTCTCTGTGTCTCCAACCCTCATGTTTGTCCATCTTTTGTTGTCACAACTGCTCATCTTTCCAGTCACAGACCTGACTGATAATTTGAGCGCCTTCTGAAGTCGCAAGGATAGATCTCCTGCAAAACAGCAGAATAGTGGAAGACATTAAGGGTATTGGTGCCCTGTAAAATGCAATAATCTGGTTGTATGAGCTTTTATGGAAGTTGCTATTTGGCCACTGCATGGCAGGAAGATCAACAGCAAGGAACGATAAGGTGATTCAGAACTGCAATCATATGAGATCAAATTACCTTGAAGCAGCAACTTAAATTGCGATGAATCATTCACCCTAAGTAACAAATTGAAAGAAAATCCAGCGGACCCTGAAATTAGAAAGATCTGCTAGAAAGAGGCTGGACCAGGAGTCAGTGCCACATGAAAAGGACAAGGATCAGTGTCTGAGATAATGAAATAATGCAAATTTGGGGGATGCTTTGATGGAAGTACTGTATAATTAAAGATATCAGAGTACTCTTTACTATATGCCAAATAGGATCATGTTCCTGTCACGCTATATACACTTTACATTATGAGGAAGCTTTAGATAAAGAATCTTTCATACCATTTAATCAGAATACCAATTATACCATCTGACTGTTTCTTAAAGGAACCCAGTGTGTTGGCCTCGCCCATCCTTCCTGTGAACCTGCTCCCTCTGTTAAATAAATAATTCCTGATATTTGGCTTTGATTTGTCCATAACAGCGGAAGGCAATGCTCTAGTCCTGTTGCCCTGGTGTATCTGACACATTATTCTAGGTTTATTCTGTAATTAGAGCCCCTGTAGGATCTTACCGCCCTTCTTGGAGGTGATAATGGACCTTTAAGAGGGGCAATTTCGGCCTTTGCTCTCCTGATGGGTCTTTAGTTGCAGGTAAGTCCTATAACTCGTCTGCAAAATGGGAACTACATTTGCTCATTCCAGCCTGTCAAAGCCTTCCCAGTGTTCATTGACTCTGAAAGTGTTTAAAAGTGGGGAGTCAAATCAGCGGATGGCTGAGTGGCATGAATCCATTTTCCCTCCTTTTTCTCATATCCCGGTTCTCTGCGTGGCTTCTTTTTTCTTTCCTTTCTTTGTCTTCACAGGTCGCCTGGCTGTGGGATTTTTGAATGTCTTCTAATCTATCTAAAGATGCGGAGTGGCTGTGAACGTCACCTCGTAAAACTGTGGGTCCGATAGTTATAATGTTGGGAGTTACCATCATAGTCCCTACAGATGTGAGATTGTCATCCTGAGGAGGGAAAGCTGCAGGGCAGGAGATAGCAATCTCATGTATGAGTGTCTTGCTGTCTGCAGCGTGTTGATTGTACCTGAGCATCGATGGAACTGATGGTTCCCCTGCCCCAGCCCATCATCCACTGTTCAGTGATTCCACCTTGCTTAGAGTTCAGATTGGGGACATATCACCAAGTCCTGTCCACATCCAGGAGTTCACCAACCCACACCCAATGATTCACAAACACTAACCCCTACCCAATGACCCACACACTGACCCACCCACACATTGACCCACACACACAGTGACCCAAACACACTAACCCCCACACACACTGACCCAAACACACTAACCCCCTCCCAATGACGCAAACACTGACCGATACACACTAACCCCCAGCAATGACCCACACACTGACCCACACACACACTGACCCACACACTGACCCACACATACACTGACCCACACACACACTGACCCACGCACACCGACCCACAAACACACTGACCTACACACACTGACCCACACACACACTGACCTACACACACTGACCACCCACACACTGACCCACACACATACACACTGACCCACACACTGACCCACACACACACTGACCCACACACACACACTGACCCACACACACACTGACCTACACACACTGACCCACCCACACACTGACCCACACACACACTGACCCACACACACACTGACCCATACACACACTGGCCCACAAACTGACCTACACATACTGACCCACCCACACACTGACCCACCCACACACTGACCCACACACATACTGACCCACACACACTGACCCACTCACACTGACCCACACACACTGACCCATTCACACTGACCCACCAACACACTGACCCACTCACACTGACCCACTCACACACTGACCCACCCACACACTGACCCACACACACTGACCCACACACATACTGACCCACACACACACTGACCCACTGACCCTCACACTGACCCACACACATACTGACCCACACACACACTGACCCACTCACACACTGACCCACACACACACTGACCCTCACACTGACCCACACACACACTGACCCACACACACTGACCCACACACATACTGACCCACACAGTGATCCACACACACACTGACCCACACACACACTGACCTACACACACTGACCCACACACACTGATCCACTCACACACTTATCCACTCACACTGACCCACACATTGACCCACACACACACTGACCCCCACCCAATGACCCACACACACTGACCCACACACACTGACCCATTCACACTGACCCACCAACACACTGACCCACACACACTGACCCACACACATACTGACCCACACACACACTGACCCACTCACACACTGACCCACTCACACTGACCCACTCACACACTGACCCACCCACACACTGACCCACACACACTGACCCACACACATACTGACCCACACACACACTGACCCACTGACCCTCACACTGACCCACACACATACTGACCCACACACACACTGACCCACTCACACACTGACCCACACACACACTGACCCTCACACTGACCCACACACACACTGACCCACACACACTGACCCACACACATACTGACCCACACAGTGATCCACACACACACTGACCCACACACACACTGACCTACACACACTGACCCACACACACTGATCCACTCACACACTTATCCACTCACACTGACCCACACATTGACCCACACACACACTGACCCCCACCCAATGACCCACACACTGACCCACACACACACTGACCCTCACCCAATGACCCACACACTGACCCACACACACACTGACCCACACACACTGACCCTCACCCAATGACCCACACACTGACACACACACTGACCCACCCAAACACTGACCCACACACACACTAACCCCCACCCAATGACCCACACACTGACCCACATACACACTGACCCACACACTGATCCACGCACACACTGACCCACACACACACTGACCCACCCACACACTGACCCACACACACTGACCCACACCATGACCCACACACACACTGACCCACACACTGACCCACACACACTGACACACACACACACTGACCCATACACACACTGACCCACACACACACTGACCCACCCATACACTGACCCACACACATACTGACCATTACACACACTGACCCACAAACAATGCTGCACAGATTAAGCAGCAGTAATATGCAGGGCTGGTAAAACAGCAACAGATCTGATGCATTGCAATGAACAAACACCTTTACAACTTTGTTTGGGCAATTCCAATTCATTATCATAGGCAGTCCCTCGAAATTGAGGAAGACTTGCTTCCACTCCAAAAATGAGTTCTCAGGTGACAATACGGGAATTACAGTCTCCGTCACAGGTGGGACAGACAGTGGTTGAAGGAAAGGATGGGTGGGGAATCTGGTTTGCTGCACGCTCTTTCCATTGCCTGCGCTTGTCCTTAGCATGCTCTCGGCGACGAGACTCGAGGTGCCCAGAGCCCTCCCGGATGCTCTTCCTCCATTTAGGGCGGTCTCGAGCCAGTGATTCCCAGGTGCCAGTGGGGATGTTGCACTTTATCAAGGAGGCTTTGAGGGTGTCCTTGAAGTGTTTCCTCTGCCCATCTGGGGCTCACCTGCCGTGTAGGAGTTCCGAATAGAACACTTGTTTTGGGAGTCTCGTGTCAGGCATGCGGATGATGTGGCCCGCCCAACGGAGCTGGTCGATTCCAATTACAGTAGCCTGATGTCACTGTTGCTAAGTCGATATTTTGAATTAGTAGCTAAATTGCTGCTGGATTGGATTTCACTGTATTTGTGCTGTTATTATTTCCATTTCCATTGGTTATATTAATGGATCTTTTATACACAGCAAGAAACAAACATTTTGTAACTGATCACAGGGCATCACTAAGCTTTGAGAAATCATTTTACTTTGCAAGTTCCCTCATAAATTAGAAGAATATGAAACACGATGGGGTAGATTTTGACTTTGTGCGATAAACAGGCAATAGCGAATTCCCAGCCCATTTGAAGTCAATGGAAATAAAACTCGGGAGTACAACAGACAGCTGAGCCGATATCGCCCATTTTATAATATGGCACACAGTCAAAATCTAGCCCAATCTATTAATTTGAGCCAATCAAACCCTGGTTGGACTGAGACTGTTGTTGGTGTAGAGGATTTCAAACTCTTGGAAATTGTAATGCAGTGGAATCCATCCCATAATAACTGGTTCAGTACTGGTATTACTTCAACCCCATATTATAAATGTAACAGGTGATTGGTTGGCACCCCCAGTGTTGCTGTTAGTCTTGTGATTGCACGCTCAATATGCCTGACTAAACATAGATTGTCACACCAACGTAAAGCAGACGCGATACATTTGTTGCATTGGTAACTTGAGTAGCCAGAAAGGGGTGTCAGTCTATGCAGCCTGTGGGAGCGGCTCTGCCGTTAAATAGGATGAGTGTCAGCAACAGAGTCAAAGAATCTGAAACTTACAGGAGGTGAGTGATAATCCATCTGCCCAGCACTATGTACATATACTTCAGTGAGTCTGACATTCGGATTTTAGGGATAGCGTAATGACATCTACATTTTAGATTGGAGATCATTATGGGTTAGTATGAAAGAGAAATCATGCTTGACAAATCTTCTGGAATTTTTTGAGGATGTAACTAGTAGAGTGGACAAGGGAGAACCAGTGGATGTGGTGTTTTTGGACTTTCAAAAGGCTTTTGACAAGGTTCCACACAAGAGATTGGTGTGCAAAATCAAAGCACATGATATTGGGGGTAATGTACTGACGTGGATAGAGAACTGGTTGGCAGACAGGAAGCAGAGAGTCGGGATAAACGGATCCTTTTCAGAATGGCAGGCAGTGACTAGTGGGGTGCCGCAAGGTTCAGTCTTTACAATATACATTAATGATTTAGATGAAGGAATTGAGTGTAATATCTCCAAGTTTGCAGATGACACTAAACTGGGTGGTGGTGTGAGCTGTGAGGAGGATGCTAAGAGGTTGCAAGGTGACTTGGATAGATTAGATGAGTGGGCAAATGCATGGCAGATGCAGTATAATGTGGATAAATGTGAGGTTATCCACTTTGGGGGCAAAAACACAAAGGCAGAATATTATCTGAAAGGCGGCAGATTAGGAAAAGGGGAGGTGCAATGAGACCTGGGTGTCATGGTTCATCAGTCATTGAAAGTTGGCATGCAGGTACAGCAGGCAGTGAAGAAGGCAAATGGTATGTTGGCCTTCACAGCGAGGGGATTTGAGTATAGGAGCAGGGAGGTCTTACTGTAATTATACAGAGCCTTGGTGAGGCCTCACCTGGAATATTGTGTTCAGTTTTGGTCTCCTAATCTGAGGAAGGACATTCTTGCTATTGAGGGAGTGCAGCGAAGGTTCACCAGACTGATTTCCAGGATGGCTGGACTGACATATGAGGAGAGACTGGATCAACTGGGCCTTTATACACTGAAGTTTAGAAGGATGAGAGGGGATCTCATAGAAACATATAAGATCCTGATGGGACTGGACAGGTTAGATGCGGGAAGAATATTCCCGATGTTGGGGAAATCCAGAACCAGGGGACACAGTCTTAGGATAAGGGGGAGGCCATTTAGGACTGAGATGAGAAGAAACTTCTTCACTCAGAGAGTTGTTAACCTGTGGAATTCCCTGCCGCAGAGAGTTGTTGATGCCAGTTCATTGGATATATTCAAGAGGGAGTTAGATATGGCTCTTACGGCTAAAGGTATCAAGGAGAGAAAGCAGGAAAAGATTACTGAGGGAATGATCAGCCATGATCTTATTGAATGGTGGTGCTGGCTCGAAGGGCCGAATGGCCTACTCCTGCACCTATTTTCTATGTTTCTATGTTTCTAAAAGGAAATTCATATCCTTCCATTGGGCAGCGCAGAAATACAATTGCGTTTGGTGTAATTGAAGGGAGCGAGCCCTACAGCTGGAGTCTCACTGCTAGCTTCAGCCCCAGTGACTTGGCTGTAAGAGGAAAGTGATTGGGTTTGAATTTTTTCCATCATCCCATAGTGTAACTGCATCCTTAAGATGTGTGAGTTAATATTGTGACTGACAGGTGGTGGGGGAGTGTCAATGGTCCCTTGTGATGTGGTTTCACTGCAGGTAATGTTGCCAGGGTCCGTTTTGCCTTGTTGTTGTTCCTTTTGTTGTAGTGTTAGTTTTTATAGATTACCCTATCCACTTTACACCCCATGATTCTATGTAACTGTCTATCTCAAAGTGCATCATCAACCACTGACTGGGTTTCTGTATTCTCACACTTGCCTTTTACATTTCGTTTGAAAGTTTCCTAAACTCTCATTTATATTACAGATATTTCTTTGCTTTGTTTTAACTGGGATTTGACAAAGCCCAATCTGGTTGATGGAGTACGCACTCGTCTGATTCACCCTACCATAGAAACCTAGAAACTCCATCACTCAGTTTCTTCAAAAGCAGTAACGCAGCCTACACTGGCTGTACTGATGCTGGGGCTAGGTGCTAGGCTTGTGACTAGATCCTGGGTTGGTGTGACAGCATGAGTGGGCGAGAGCATTGCTGAGAAATTGGGCACTGGGTTGGTGTGAGTGGGCCAGGAGTTGGTACGGTTGACTGGATGAAGGGTGTTAGTTTGCTTATTTGATTGGTGTTGGACTAACATGTTGCCTTGGTAAGGGGTGCTGGTTGGAACCGTAACTATTGTTGGGTTAGTGATTTAATTAGGTGTTGGGTTGTTGTTGTGATGGTGTGCTGTGTTAGTCACGAGGCTGGATGCTGGGTTGGTTGTGTGACTGGGTTCTGGTGTTGTGATTGGGTTCTGGTGTTGTAACTGGGTGTTGGGTTGGTGTTGTGACTGGGTGCTGGTCTGGTGTTGTGACTGGTTGCTGCGTTGGTTATGTGACTGGGTTCTGGTGTTGTGACTGGGTTTTGGTGTTGTGACTGGGTGCTGGTCTGGTGTTGTGTCTGGGTTCTGGTGTTGTGACTGGGTTCTGGTGTTGTGACTGGGTGTTGGTCTGGTGTTGTGACTGGGTTCTGGTGTTGTGACTGGGTGCTGGTCTGGTGTTGTAACTGGGTGCTGGTCTGGTGTTGTGGCTGGGTGTTGTGACTGGGTGCTGGTCTGGTGTTGTGGCTGGGTGTTGGTCTGGTGTTGTGACTGGGTGCTGGTCTGGTGTTATGACTGGGTGCTGGTCCGGTTTGTGACTGTGTGCTGGTTTGGTGTTGTGACTGGGTCTTGGGTTGGTGTTGTGACTGGGTGTTGGTCTGGTGTTGTGACTGGGTGTTGGGTTGGGGCTATGACTGAGTGCGGGTTTGATGTGACTCACTGCATGGTTGGTGCAACTGCGTAACTCTTTGCTATACCGCTTTTTAATACGATATATTCAGCTGGACTTGCTTTCATCTCTGCACTGTCAGTCTGACTCATGTACTGAATGTGTTTTGTTCAGAATGGTGCCCATGTGGTTCCTGGGCGCGTTCATTACTGGATTTTTCATGCCACGGACTGACGGAGTCCATGCAGGTAAGAAACTAAGCGTGAATCCCCCAACGTGTCTCATAATGTCACAGAGTAGGAGAGACTTTGGTGCTGTCGCCTGAAATAAGTTTAATCTAACTGAAAATACTAGCGAAACGATGCCCGGATAAATCAAATCAGAGGGAGCAGCACTGTGTAGAGTACATTACAACATTCACGTAATTGTATCAAACTTTGAGTAGACGATACTTGGAGTAGTGTACACAGTTCCGGTCACCATTTTATAAAGAGGTAATGGATAAGGCCAAAAACATTCAGAAGGATGATGCTACAACTGAGAGGCTATACTTATCAGGAAAGACTGAAGAAGCTGGGCTCTTTTCTCCAGAAAGAGAAGGCTGAGGGGTGATCCAATAGAGTTCTTTAAAATTATAAAGGGGTTTAATAGAGCACGATAATTGGCAGACCACAATTCGGGGGTAACCGTAGGGATTGTGCCTGCCGATGTGCTCCAGCATTGACCCACTGACATTTTATGAGATCAGCAGGAGGGCATCTCATTTACGTGGGGTAAGGAACATAAGAACCACTACAGATTGCTGCCCACCTGCCCCCTGTGGTCAGAAAATCCCCTGCCTGCCATCTGGTGAGGGGGGGGCGGAGAGAAGAGGTCCAATCCCTCCCCCAAAAACCCAGCCATCTCCCCTTCGGCCTCTATGTGAGGGAGTAGATACAGATTCTTTGGGAATACAAACGTGCTGTCCCTTTCTTCAAGGGTCCAGGCTCCTCCCTTGGTTTGGACCTCCCCCCCAGTGGGGCCCATTTGTGCCCATCTGGAGGCCGGTATGCCTCAGCTCATTCATCGTACTGGGCTCCAGTAATATGCCAGATTTCTCCTGAGCTGAGGAAATGGGAATTTCCAACATTGGCTCTGTCCTCTTTAATTATTGACCTTTTAAGGGGCTGGTAGAGACCACACTTCTTACAAGACTGACCAAAAAAATCCCAGAATCAACAGGGACCCAACACAAGCAGCCATGCCTTTTTGCAGTAGTTTCTCTGGAATCCAGTTATAATGGTTGGAGGAGTTCGGTGGAATCCCTGAGGAAATTTGGCGCAATGTTTTTCCATTATATATGTTGCATTAGGAAACATTGACATCTACATAATATACCGAATATATTAAAAGCCTTGTGTATAGCGCGCACTTTCTCTAAGCATCACACTTCCTGTCACATTTCAGCCATCACACTTTATGATTGACTCAAAGTAAAACAGTAGCAAATCAGAATTGAAGAGGTAAGGAACATAAGAATCAAAAACAAGTAGAATCATCATCATCATCATCATAGGCAGTCCCTCGGAATCGAGGAAGACTTGCTTCCATTCTTAAAATGAGTCCTTAGGTGGCTGAACAGTACAATATGAGAACCACAGTCCCTGTCACAGGTGGGACAGATAGTCATTGAGGGAAGGGGTGGGTGGGACTTGTTTGCCGCACGCTCTTTCCGCTGCCTGCGCTAGATTTCTGCATGCTCTCGGCGATGCCGAGAATCATCATCATCATCATCATCATGGGCAGCCCTCAAAACGAGGATGACTTGCTTCCACGCCAAAAAAGGATAAGTTCACAGGTATTCCAATGAAGGACCTAAAATTCCAGGTCCTGACCTACATCCTGAAGGGTGGAAGATGCCTGGTGTGGATTTTTTTAATGTGTGGTGGCTGTTGCACAGCAGCCACCACATGGGCTTGACAGAACTAGGTCTTGGTCCAGTGGCAAGGATTATCCAAGACGACTGGAGACCTGCTCTGCTGCATGGACCTAGTGCGCACACATATCGCAGTGTGGGCTGGCCCGTGCTGCTCCTGGGTCCCTGGCCCCGAACTCACGCCTTCCCTGGGCCCCGATCACGCCCCTTTGCAATCTCTCACCGCTCCTTCGCGAAGGAGCCGAGAATAGACACCATTGATAGTAAATTATGTGTTGCATGGCTCTCCTACTGTTATAAAATTGTATTTCACTCTGATCAATGCCACAAGAGATCTGCTAGGATAGCTACTTCAAAAGTCATTAGAGATTTGACACCATATGTTAGACTATAAAATCATGATGGGCTCAATTGCTATATTCATAAAAAGCAACAAACCACCACTGAATAGATAGGAAACCAACAAATGAACCAATTGAAAATGGTCAATGAAGAATTGGCAAACACAATAAATGGAAAGAAGTGACACAATTAGATAACTCAAATTACCTTTTGAAAATTCTTTTAGTGACTATCTTGTTTTGTTAATAAAGCAGGGAGACGGTACTAAAAATAATTTCTAACTTAACAAACACAAAAATTAGACACGTTACAAAAATAAAATCCCAGTTACCTGTACAGTTGCCTTTTCTGTGTTTGAAATCTCTCCAGCAATGTCTGTCTTCAGAGGCATGTCCCTCTTTCATGTACCTGGTCATTTGAGCTCCATGAGCTTCTCACAGCTACCCCTGTGTTAACTACTAGCTCACTTGAATGAGTACAACTGCCAGAATGTACCAGTGTCAGTCTTCTGAGACCAGTAAGCAGTCATATTTTAGAATGAGAGAGGAAAAGAGGGAATGATAAGAGTTCGTGTGCATAATGCACCAGGATTTTTAATGATTGACAGCAATACTGACCATTTACAGAGCTCCTGTTTGTTATCAGCATCTCTCCCCTCCCCCATTCAGTAATGGGAAAGGACACTGGAGAGTCATTAGCAGTAGTGAGAGCAGTTGTGATTTTCTTTGTCAGGCCCCAGACTTGCCACTCCCAGTTGTCAGAAAACAGGAAACAATTCCTGCTTCAGCTAAAAGGTTGTGTCCTACTCCATCCCATTCTACCTATCACTTCATCAAACTGTTCTGATTTATCGCCTGGGCTCAATTCCCTACTCACTTGTTATAGATCTACTTATTTTTAATAATCACCTCGCTGCCTCTCTACATCTCTTTCCTCCTTTAAGACGCTCCTTAAAGCCCATAGTTTCTCAATTGACGGTGTGGCTGAAGCTGCTGTGTTCCTCCTGTGTGTACAGGTTCTGAGGAAGCCCTGGGCAGTCTGTTCATACACAACACTGTACAGGAAGCCATCAAAATGGTAGACAAAGCATATAAAGAGACCAGAGAGAGGTGAGTAATTACCTCAGTAACACTGACCTCAGATGGGAGCCAGTTATATGAAGCAAACTCGTTTAATTTTTTTAAAATTTATTTGTTCATGGGATGTGGGCATTGCCGGCAAGGCCTGCATTTATTGCCCAGCCCTAATTGCCCTTGAGAAGGTGATCGTGAGCCACTTTCTTGAACCGATGCAGTCTGTGTGGTGAAAGTACTCCCGTAGTGCTGTTACGGAGGAAGTTCCAGGATTTTGACCCAGCGATGATGAATGAACAGCGATACACTTCCAAGTCGGGATGGTGTCTGATTTGGAGGGAAACATGGAGTGGTGGTGTTCCCATGCTCCTGCTGCCCTGTCCTTCTATGTGGTAGAAGTCGTGGGTTTTGGAGGTGCTGCCGAAGAAACCTTGGCGATTTGCTACAGTGCATCTTGTAGATGGTACACACTGCAGGCATGGTATGCTGGTGGTAGAGGGAGTGAATGTTTAAGGTGGTGGATGGGCGCCGATCAAGCGGGCTGCTTTGTCCTGGATGGTGTCGAGCTTCTTGATTGTTGTTAGAGCTGCACTCATCCAGGCAAGTGGAGAGAATTTAATGTTTAAATGCACTAGTTAAATCCAATGGTGCTGCTCACAGATGAAGAGTAGAGGGTTCAGTAGTGAGGGTTAATAATCTGCTGGTGCGTTTCTCTTTAAGGTGTGCTGCTTTGAAGGTATACTGTGTTTGAGTGAGCTGCTATGTTCTGATATCTGTTTTATAATCTGGTATTGGTACGAGTTTTCAGTCAACAACAATAAAACTTGTATTTATATAGTGCATTTAACATAGTAAAATGTTCCAAGGCGCTTAACAGGAACGTTACCAAAAAAAAAGGCCACATAAGGGGATTACAGCAGATGAAGCAGGTAGGTTTTAAGGAGCATCTTAAAGGAGGAAAAAGAGGTAGAGAGACAGAGAGGTTTATGGAAAAAAATTCCAGAGCTTAGCCCCTTGGTAAATGGAATGATTAAAATCGGGGATGCGCAAGAGGCCAGAATTGGAGGAGCACTGACATCTCAGAGTGTTGTAGGACTGGAGGAGATAGGGAGGGTGAGCCCATAGAGGAATTTGATAACTAGGATGAGAATTTTAAAATCGAGGCATGGCCAGACCGGGAGCCAATATAGGTCAGCCTACACAGGGGTGATAGGTGAACTGGACTTGGTCTGAGTTCAGATATGGACAGCAGAGTTTCGGATGAGCTTAAATTTATGGAGTGTGGAAGATGGGAGATCAGCCAGGAGTGCGTTGGTCTAGATGTAAAAATGGATGAGAGTTTCAGCAGCGAATGAGCTGAGGCTGGGGCGCAGTTGGGCGATGTTATAAAGGTGGAGATAAGCAGTCTTAGTGATGGTGCAGATATCTCGGGATCAAATGTGACACCAAGTTTGCAAACAGTCTGGTTCAGCCTCAGGGAGAGTCTGACCTCTACAGAATGTACAAACTAACACATGACTGCAATCAACACCAGAGCATGGGTCTGGAAGGGAGCTGGGGACTGGGAAGGAATGAGTGGATGATTTGACTGGGAAACAAAGGTGAGGTTTAAGAGGATCTGCTTGCTAGGTGTCAGGGAGTATTTAAGGCCTGGAACCATTTATGCAGTCGGAGAGGGACCTCCAACAAAGCAGCAATCCCTCAGTACTGCACTGGTGGCAACCTGGATTATATGCTCAAATCCTGGGGTTTGAATCCATGATCACTTGGCTCAGAAGAAGGCTATCACTAAGCCAAACTCTCTGATATGTGATCTGATATCTGTGATCTTTTATGTTATTTTGTTTCTACTGTATGTACTGTTATGTTATCTATTAATTTCTATCTGTTATATAATAAGCCATCTGCTATCTGTTATCTCTCCTGTTATCTTTTGACATCTGCTATGTTATCTGCCTTCTATTGTGTTACCTGCTATCTGTTATCTGCTAGTTTGTCCTGTCTGTTTTCTGTTCTCTGTTATTTGATGTATTATATGCAATCAGTTATCTGCTAATTGTGCTTTGCTATCTGCTCTCCGTGATCTGATATCTATGTTTTCTGTTATTTGATATGTTATATTGTCTAAGTTCTGTTGTGCAACCTGCCAGCTGTTTATTCCTTTCTGTTCTATTATCTGGTATCTGTTATCTGCTTTCTTTTATCTGTTATGTGCCCTCTAGTATGTCATGCTGGAGGGAAGAAATCAACACCGTGCCTAGGGATTGGTGTTGGGACCATTATTTTTTCTAATTTACATCAATGACTTGCAGTCAGAAACCCAATGCAAATTGTTCAAATTTGCAGATGGCACCAAACCGGGAGGGCCAATGACATCAGTACAAGCAGCTCAGAATGAGTTGGACAAAATATGCAAATGGTCAGAAAAATAGCAGATGAAATGTATTGCATACTTCATGCAGAGTGTTCAAATAGCTCAGGTTAAAGTTGAAAGGGACTTTGGAATCCTATCAGACTAAAGATCAACCAATGCAGAGAAGCAATCAACAAAGCCAATGGATTGCTAAACTATATAGCTAAGGTTGTAGAAAGTCATAATCAAACCGTATAGTGCTTTGGTCACACCACACCTTGTGTATTATGTCCATTTCTGGTCACTAAGACACAAGGCAGACATTCAAGTATTGTAACAGTGCAAAGAGGAGCCATGAGACTCAACCTCAGTGTCAGGAGTCTGCGTTATGAGGAAGGACTGGATAAACTTGGGCTCCTTATCCTTGACAGGAGGAGATCTTATAGAGGTATATAAGATCATTCGGGGAAGAGAAAAGGTATGTTACATGAAATTAAATTGAGAGTGGGACAATGGACACAGATTCAAACTCATAAGTGATAACTTCAGGATTGATATCAGGGCATTTTTCCTCACACAAAAAGTGATCAACACATGGAACGGACTCGCCGATAAAGTGATGGAGGTGAAAGTTCTGGAATCATTTCATAACCAATGGGATACTGCAAGGAGAGGAGAAAACTTTAGGTCATTCTGAATGGATGCATTAAGATTGTCCGAATGGCTTTCCTCATCTGTAATTATCTTGTGATCTGTTATTTGCTATTTGTTAACCGGTACTGTTGTTCTTGATATTCTTTATTTTATTCTTTATGCTTCTGTGAAACACCTTGGAATGTTTATTAAGTGTTATATAAATCAAGATCTGTGGTTATCTGCGATACAATATATGTTTTGTTATCTGCTATCTGTTTTATTTGATAACTGTTATATGATATCTAATATATTATATGATATTTAATATTTGTTGCTTTCTTTATTTAAGCCACAAACTGAAGCTCACTAAAAGGGCCTTGACCTCAGCCGACCTTCTAGCCTACTTCAAGCAGCCTATGGCAGAGACCAGAACTGCGGTGCGATCGGCGGAGTACATGGAAACTGCACTGGGCCTCATCCTTCGCAATGCCAACCACATCCACAAACGCTCGCTCAATGCATCAGGTCAGTTTGGCCGCAGGGCATGGCCTTGTGCACATGACTCCCCACACAGCAGTATTCTGATCTCACAGGGTGGCAAAACAAGAGGGGCATCCATCCCTGCCCTCACCTTCCAGCTGCTGGATACAAGATGGTGCTGCCACCTATACTGCCAGATATCTCCTGCCCAGGGATGGTATGATCCTCATTGAGGCTTGTTAAGGAATTGCTCCAGCAAAAAACACAAATCTTTCTGCCAACAGACAAGGCAATTCCAATCCCAGCTCGCCTGAAACAATCCCGATAGGAATAATGTATTAAGTGGTGGGAGCATGAATCATCACGTACATTTTTGTTGGGAAATGAATTTACCATCTTGCATAAATTAAACAATATGTGGCACTTACAATAAAACCTTAACATGGGGTAGAGCAGCCACGTTCAGTTTGGAGCTTGGCGTATTACAGTCAGTGGAACCTTGGTAAGGACCATGTTTTCCAGAGATTACAATTTTCTCATGAACGTGTGTATCCCGCAGATCTATTAACACAGAGTGACCTGGACACCATCTCGCGGATCACGGGCTGTTCAGCTGCACTCCTGCCCCCAGTTTGTGAGGACAACTGTTGGTCAAACCGATACAGGACCTTCACCTCCGTGTGCAACAACAGGTAGGAACTGATAAACTCTATATTAGGGACGAGATCCAATTCAACTTCCAAAGCACAAGCTTGAGTTAATACATCAAAATTGCAGTGGAATGCACCCATTTTTTTTTAAAGAGGAAATCTCACCTTCAGGATTAATTTGAAAACTAAGATAGTGGACATCCCACAAGTACAGTGGGCACGTACAGCCTGTGATGTGGAACTGAACTATACCCACCAGGCACTGAGCCGTACTGACCAGGTACTGAGCCGTACTGACCAGACACTGAGCCATACTGACCAGGTACTGAGCCGTACTGACCAGACACTGAGCCGTACTGACCAGACACTGAGCCATACTGACCAGGTACTGAGCCATTCTGACCAGGTTTTTTTTTTCCAAAAATATACGTTATTCATATAAAATTTTCACAATACATTGGCAAATAGTTGAGTATCTTGCGGTCAGCAATTCCATACAATTCATTCCATACAACTAACATGCATTTCATTTCAATGTACAGTTTAGTATAATCCTTAAATCATGTTACATGTAGTACTGTGCAAATAAGGGTATTACATGGAGCAGATGAGAACAGGTTTATATTACATTCCAGGATACATTTCAATACCGATCACGAATCACGTTACATGTAGCACTATGCAGATGAAAGCAGTACACGGAACGGATGAGAATACATTTACATTTCTTTACAAGTTACTAAACAGTGCAGAGACTTTCATTATACATGGCACAACACAGGTGTTTTTCAGTACATGGTGCTCTATGTATACAAGCAGATTAACAAGTACAGCCCGAGGGGGGTCTGATTCCAGCCCCTGGGTTTACTGTGGCGGGAGGGCTTTAAACTGTGGCTCTTCCCCATCGTGCCTTTGCGGCGACTGCACCAATCTTTAGTGCGTCCCTCAGCATGTACTCCTGGACCTTGGATTGTGCCAGTCTACAACACTCGGCCGTTAACATCTCCTTGCTGTGGAAGACCAGCAAGTTTCGGGAAGACCAAAGTGCGTCTTTCACCGAGTTGATGGCTCTCCAGCAGCAGATGATGTCTGTCTTGGTGTACATCCCTGGGAACAGTCCGCAGAACACAGAGTCCTGTGTTACGGAGCTGCTTGGGATGAACCTCGACAGCAATCACTGCATCTTCTTCCAAACCTGCCTTGCAAAGGGGCAATCCCGAAGGAGATGGATGACAGTCTCGTCCACACCACAGCCGACTCGGGGGCAGAGTGCCGTGTCTCTGGAACCCCGGCTGTGTATGAAGGATCTGACAGGTAGGGTCCTTCTCACCGCTGCTTGTGTGAAAGCTCTGGCGATGAGACATTCTGCCAAACGAGTTTGACAGTCTGCTCGGGGAACCGTCCGACAGGATCCATCATTTCCTTCACTGAGCCATTCTGACCAGACACTGAGCCGCACTGACCAGGTACTGACTCTGACACACCAGATACTAAGTAATACAAATCACTTCAATATAAATGAGATGGTAATTGTAGATAGGCTAAAAGGGCTGAAAGCAAATAAAGGCTACTTATTTAATGTGGGGATTCTGGATAAACCCTCTGAATAGATAAGACATTGGGTGAAGAGTAGAAAACACTGAGTGCTTATTATAGGATTTATGTCACGATGAGCTGCTCAAGGCTTTGATTTTGGGGCCAATATTGTTTCTAATATACATTACTAACTTGTATTCAGCAAAAGTGGTTACATTTGCAGATGATACCAAACTAGGACAGACATTACGATCAGAGGAATGCAGAAATTACTGAATAAATTGGACAAACCATTTAAGTGGGCAGAACAATAACAATAAAATTTAATGCAGTTAAGTGTAAAATATTGCCCCTAGAATGAAGTGTACTCCATAAATTACGTTGAAGTACCCCAGGAGGAAGCTAAGAGGGAACTAGGAGCCTTGAATACTCAACATGTTCCATCAATGGAGAGCAACAATCAACAAGGTCAATAGAATGTTAAACTACAGAGCCAAAACAGCAGAGTACAAGTCAAGGGATCCTGCTAAAGCTGTATATTGCTCTGGAGGAGGGGAGGCCAGTTGCCGTCATAAGAGAGGGGGACCCGGTCGTCGTTGCGGAGGGGGTCGTCTGTCGCCACGGGAGGTCCAGCCGTCGCCGAGGTGGCCCAGATTCCATCGTGGAGGAAAGACCCATCTGCCGTCACTGGAGATGTTCCGATCAGTTCACCGCTGGAGGTAGGGTGGGGTGGAGGCCTGATAGCCAGGTCCAGGTCGAGGACGCCACCTCCGGAGGTCGTCGGAGGTCATCAGAGGTCGCCGGAGTACGTCGGAGGTCACCGGAGATCGTTGGGGGTCGCCGATGGGTGATGTGGTGGGAAGCCTTCGGTAGGCCCGAATGGCCTGAACTCGTGGGACTCGCAGGGATGGGACTAGGGTAAAGGGGAAGGGTTTGGGTTTACGTGCTCAGGACCCCCTATTAGGGTCTATTTGGTTAAGGGAGGTTTAGACAGCGGAAGGGGGGGTAGTGGGTTGGAGGGTGGGAAGTTGCCGAGAGCTGGTGGGAGTTGTTTGGAGTGGGGGAGCCATCACAGACCCAATCCACGTCCGGATCGGGGTCAAACAGGGCTGTGTCATCGCCCCAACCCTCTTCTCAATCTTTCTCACTGCCATGCTCCACCTCGCAGTCAACAAGCTCCCCGCTGGAGTGGAACTAAACTACAGAACCAGTGGGAACCTGTTCAACTTGCGCCGTCTCCAGGCCAGGTCCAATACCACCCCAACCTCTGCCGTCGAGCTACAGTACGCGGACGATGCCTGCGTCCGTACACATACAGAGAATGAACTCCAGGACATAGTCGACGTATTTACTGAGGCGTACGAAAGCATGAGCCTTACGCTAAACATCCTCCACCAGCCTGTCCTCACCACACAGCACTGCCCCCCAGTCATCAAGATCCACGGCGCAGCCCTGGACACCATGGACCACTTCCCATATCTCTGGAGCCTCCTATCAACAAGAGCAGACATCGACGACAAGATCCACCACCGCCTCCAGTGGGCCAGTGCAGCCTTCGGCCGCCTGAGGAAAAGAGTGTTTGAAGACCAGGCCTCCAAAACTGCCACCAAGCTCATGTCTACAGGGCTGTAGTAATACCTGCCCTTCTGTATGGCTCAGAGACATGGACCACGTATAGCAGACACCTCAAGTCGCTGGAGAAATATCACCAACGATGACTCCGCAAGATCCTACAAATCCCCTGGGAGGACAGGCGCACCAACATCAGCATCCTCGTCCAGGCTAACATCCCCAGCATTGAAACACTGACCACACTTGATCAGCTCCGCTGGGCAGGCCACATCGTTTGCATGCCAGACACGAGTCTCCCAAAGCAAGTGCTCTACTCGAAGCTCCTTCACGGCAAACGAGCCAAAGGTGGGCAGCGGAAACGTTACAAGGACACCTTTAAAGCCTCCCTGATAAAGTGCGACATCCCCATTGACACCTGGAAGTCCTTGGCCAAAGACCGCCCTAAGTGGAAGAAGTGTACCCGAGAGGGTGCTGAGCACCTCGAGTCTCATCGCCGAGAGCATGCAGAAATCAAGCGCAGGCAGTGGAAAGAGCATGCGGCAAACCAGTCCCACCCACCCCTTCCCTCAACAACTATCTGTCCCAGCTGTGACAGAGTCTGTGGCTCTCGTATTAGACTGTTCTACCACCAAAGAACTCACTTCAGGAGTGGAAGCAAGTCTTCCTCGCTTCCGAGGGACTGCCTATGATGATGCTGATATTGCTCTGGTCAGACCACACCTTGACCACTGTGTCCAGTTCTGGTTGTCAAGGCACACGGGAGGTATGCAAGCACTGGAGGCAATACAGAAAAGAGCTATGAGGTTGATCCCTAGTGTCAGAGCACTGAGTTATAATAAAAAGATTGGATAGGGTTCAGCTTTTCAGCTTTGGAAGGAGGCATCTGAGAGGTGATCTCAGAGAGGCAGACAAGATGGTTAAGTGAATGGAAAAAGTAAATCCGAAATGTTCATGAGTCATAGAAATTGAAATTAAATTGCAAGAGTAAGACAAGGGGACACAGGTTCAAGCTAATAAAAGGTAAATTTACAGAATGTCACACGAGCTGGGTACTGAATCCTACACCAGCTGGCTACTAAATCTCACACCAGCTGGGTACAGAATCTCACACCAGCAGGGTACTGAATCTCACACCAGCTGGGTACTGAATCTCACACCAGCTGGGTACTGAATCCGAAACCAGCTGGGGAATGAATCTCACACCAGCTGGGTACTAAATCTCACACCAGCTGGGTATTGAATCTCACACCAGCTGGGGACTGAACCCTACACCAGTTGGGTACTGAACAAACACCAGCTGGGTACTGAATCTCACACCAGCTGGGTACTGAATCCTACATCAGCTGGGTACTAAATCTCACACCAGATGGGGACTGAATCTCACACCAGATGGGGACTGAATCTCACACCAGCTGGGTAATGAATCTCACACCAGCTGGGTACTGAATCTCATACCAGCTGGGTACTGAATCTCATACCATCTGGGTACTGAATCTCACACCAGCTGGGTACTGAATTCTACACCAGCTGGGTACTGAATCCCACACCAGCTGGGTATTGAATTTCACACCAGCTGGGTATTGAATTTCACACCAGCTGGGTAATGAATCTCACATCAGCTGGGTATTGAATCTCACACAAGCTGGGTACTGAATCTCACACCAGCTGGGTCCTGAATCCGATACCAGCTGGGTACTGAATCCGACACCAGCTGGGTACTGAATCCCACACCAGCTGGGTACTGAATCCCAACAGCAGTTGGGTACTGAATCCTACACCAGCTGGGTACTGAATCACACACCAGCTGGATACTGAATCTCACACCAGCTGGGTACAGGATCTCACACCAGCTGGATACTGAATCTCACACCAGCTGGGTACTGAATCTCACACCAGCTGGGTACTGAATCCTACACCAGCTGGGTACTGAATCTCATACAAACTGGGTACTGAATCTCACACTCACTGGGTACAGGATCTCATACTCGCTGGGTACAAGATCTTACACCCGCTGGTAACGGAATCCTACACCAGCTGGGTACTGAATCCTACACCAGCTGGGTACTGAATCCTACACCAGCTGGGTACTGAATCTCACACAAGCTGGGTACTGAATCCTACAACAGCTGGGTACTGAATTCTACACAGCTGGGTGCTGAAACTTGCACCAGCTGCGTACAGGATCTCACACTAGCTGGGTACTGAATCTCATACCATCTGGGTACTGAATCTCACACCAGCTGGGTACTGAATTCTACACCAGCTGGGTACTGAATCCCACACCAGCTGGGTATTGAACCTCACACCAGCTGGGTCCTGAATCTTACACCAGCTGGATACTGAATCCCACACCAGCTGGGTACTGAATCCCTACACCAGCTGGGTACTGAATCCTACACCAGCTGGGTACTGAATCTCACACCAGCTGGGTACTGAATCTCACACCAGCTGGGTCCTGAATCCGATACCAGCTGGGTACTGAATCCCACACCAGCTGGGTACTGAATCCGACACCAGCTGGGTACAGAATCTCACAGCAGCTGGGTACTGAATCCTACACCAGCTGGGTACAGAATCTCACAACAGCTGGGGACTGAGTGCTACACCAGCTGGGTACTGAATCGCACACCAGCTGGATACTGAATCTCACACCAGCTGGGTACAGGATCTCACACTTGCTGGGTACAGGATCTCATACTCGCTGGGTACAAGATCTCATACCCGCTGGTTACGGAATCCTACACCAGCTGGGTACTGAACCCTACACCAGCTGGGTCCTGAATCTTACACCAGCTGGGTACTGAATCCTACACCAGCTGGGTGCGGAACCCAATACCAGCTGGGTCCTGAATCTTACACCAGCTGGGTACTGAATCCTACACCAGCTGGGTACTGAACCCTACACCAGCTGGGTCCTGAATCCTACACCAGCTGGGTACTGAACCCTACACCAGCTGGGTACTGAATCTCACACCAGCTGGGTACTGAATCCTACACCAGCTGGGTGCGGAACCCAATACCAGCTGGGTACTGAATCCCACACCAGCTGGGTACTGAATCTCACACCAGCTGGGTACTGAATCCTACACCAGCTGGATGCGGAATCCGATACCAGCTGGGTACTGAATCCGACACCAGCTGGGTACAAAATCTCACAGCAGCTGGGTAGTGAACCCTACACCAGCTGGGTACTGAATCTCACACCAGCTGGGTACTGAATCTCATACAAACTGGGTACTGAATCTCACACTCACTGGGGACAGGATCTCATACTCGCTGGGTACAAGATCTCATACCCGCTGGTTACGGAATCCTACACCAGCTGGGTACTGAATCCTACACCAGCTGGGTACTGAATCTCACACAAGCTGGGTACTGAATCCTATAACAGCTGGGTACTGAATCCAACACCAGCTGGGTACTGAATCTCACACCAGCTGGGTACAGGATCTCACACCCGCTGGGTACGGAGTCCTACATCAGCTGGGTATTGAATCCTACACCAGCTGGGTACTGAACCCGACACCAGCTGGGTACTGAATCACATACAAACTGGGTACTGAATCTCACACCAGCTGGGTACTGAACCCTACACCAGCTGGGTACTAAATCTCACACCAGCTGGGTACAGAATCTCACACCAGCTGGGTACTGTATCTCACGCCAGCTGGGTACTGAATCTTACACCAGCTGGGTGCTGAATCTCACACCAGTTGGGGACTGAATCTCACACCAGCTGAGTACAGAATCTCACACCAGCTGGGTACTGAATCCTACACCAGTTGGGTACTGAATCTCACACCAGCTGGGTACGGAATCTCACACCCGCTGGTTACAGAATCCTACACCAGCTGGGTACTGAATCCTACACCAGTTGGGTACTGAATCTCACACCAGCTGGGTACTGAATCCTACACCAGCTGGGTACTGAAACCTACACCAGCTGGGGACTGAATCCAACACCAGCTGGGTGCTGAATCTCACACCAGCTGGGGACAGGATCTCACACCCGCTGGGTACGGAATCCTACACCAGCTGGGTACTGAATCTCACACCAGCTGGGTACTGAATCTCACACCAGCTGGGTACTGAATCTCACACCAGCTCGGTACTGGTTCCTACACCAGCTGAGTACTGAATCCTACACTAGCTGGGTACTGAATCCGACACCAGCTGGGTACTGAATCTCACACCAGCTGGGTACTGAATCTCACACCAGCTGGGTAATGAATCTCACACCAGCTGGGTAGTAAATCTCACACCAGCTCAGTACTGAATCTCACACCAGCTGGGTACTGAATCCTACACCAGCTGTGTACTGAATCCTACACCAGCTGAGTACTGAATCCAACACCAGTTGGGTACTGAATCGCACACCAGCTGGGGACAGGATCTCACACCCGCTGGGTACGGAATCCTACACCAGCTGGGTACTGAATCTCACACCAGCTGGGCAGTAAATCTCACACCAGCTCAGTACTGAATCTCACACCAGCTGGGTACTGAATCCTACACCAGCTGTGTACTGAATCCTACACCAGCTGAGTACTGAATCCTACACCAGCTGGGTACTGAATCTCACCCAGCTGGGTATTGAATCTCACACCAGCTGGGTACTGAGACCTACACCAGCTGGGGACTGAATCCTACACCAGCTGGGTACTGAATCCGACACCAGCTGGGTACTGAATCTCACACCAGCTGGGATCTGAATCCTACACCAGCTGGATACTGAATCCTACACCAGCTGGGTACTGAATCCTATGCCAGCTAGGGACTGAATCCTACACCAGCTGGCTACTGAATCCTACACCAGCTGGGTACTGAATCGCACACCAGCCGGGTACTGAAACTCACACGAGCTGGGTACTGAATCCCACACCAGCTGGGTACTGAATCTCACATCAGCTGGGTACTGAATCCTACACCAGCTGGGTACTGCATCTCACACCATCTGTGTACTGAATCCAACATCAGCTGGTTACTGAATCTCACACCAGCTGGGTACTGAATCTCACACCAGCTGGGTACTGAATCTCACACCAGCTGGGGACTGAACCCTACACCAGCTGGGTTCTGATTCCTACTCCAGCTGGGTACTAAATCTCACACCAGCTGGGTAATGAATCACACACCAGCTGGGTACTGAATCTCACACCAGCTGGGTACTGAATCTCACACCAGCTGGGTAATGAATCTCACACCAGCTGGCTACTGAATCCCACACCAGCTGGGTACTGAATCCCACGCCAGCTGGCTACTGAATCCTATCCCAGCTGGATACTGAATCCTACACCAGCTGGGTACTGAATCGCACACCAGCCCATACTGAATCTCACACCAGCCGGGTACTGAATCCCACACCAGCTGGGTACTGAATCCCACACCAGCTGGGTTCTTATCCCTACACCAGCTGGGTACTAAATCTCACACCAGCTGGGTACTGAATCTCACACCAGCCGGGTACTGAATCTCACACGAGCTGGGTATTGAATCCCACACCAACTGGGTACTGAATCTCACATCAGCTGGGGACTGAATCCTATACCAGATGGGTACTGAATCTCACACCAGCTGGGTACTGAATCTCACACCAACTGGGTACTGAAACATGCACCAGCTTTGTACTGAATCCAACAGCAGCTGGGTACTGAATCCTACACCAGCTGGGTACTGAATACTACACCAGCTGGGTACTGAATCTCACACCAGCTGGGTACTGAATCTCACACCAGGTGGGTACTGAAGCCGACACCAGCTGGGTGCAGAATCTCACACCAGCTGGGAACAGAATGTCACGCCAGCTGGGTACTGAATCCTACGCCAGCTGGGTACTGAATCCTATCCCAGCTGGGTACTGAATCCTACACCAGCTGGGTACTCAATCGCACACCAGCTGGGTACTGAATCTCACACCAGCCGGGAACTGAATCTCACACCAGCTGGGTACTGAATCTCACACCAGGTCGGTACTGAACCGACACCAGCTGGGTACTAAATCTCACACCAGCTGGGTACTGAATCTCACACCAGCTGGGTACTGAATCCCACACCAGCTGGGTACTGAATCCTACGCCAGCTGGCTACTGAATCCTATACCAGCTGGATACTGAATCCTACACCAGCTGGGTACTGAATCCGACACCAGCAGGGTACTGAATCGCACACCAGCTAGGTACTGAATCTCACACCAGCTGGGTACTGAATCCTACACCAGCTGGGTTCTGAATCGCACACCAGCTGGGTACTGAATCTCACACCAGCCGGATACTGAATCCCACACCAGCTGGGTACTGAATCCCACACCAGCTGGGTACTGAATCCTACACCAGCTGGGTTCTGAATCGCACACCAGCTGGGTACTGAATCCTACACCAGCTGGGTATTCAATCTCACACCAGCCGGGTAATGAATCACACCAGCTGGGTACTGAATCCCACACCACCTGGGTACTGAATCCTACACCAGCTGGGTACTGAATCCCACACCACCTGGGTACTGAATCCTACACCAGTTGGGTACTGAATACTACACCAGATGGGTACTGAATCCTACACCACCTGGGTACTGAATCCTACACCAGCTGGGTACTGAATCCTACACCAGCTGGGTATTGAATCTCACACCAGCCGGGTAATGAATCTCACACCAGCTGGGTACTGAATCCTACACCAGCTCTGTACTGAATCTCACACCAGCTGGGTAATGAATCCTACACCAGCTAGGTATTGAATATTATCCCAGCTGGGTACTGAAGCCTACACCAGCTGGGTACTGAACCCTACACCAGCTGGGTATTGAATATTATCCCAGCTGGGTACTGAATCCTACACCAGCTGGGTACTGAATCGCACATCAGCCCATACTGAATCTCACACCAGCCGGGAACTGAATCTCACACCAGCTGGGTACTGAATCCTACGCCAGCTGGGTACTGATTCCTATCCCAGCTGGGTACTGAATCCTACACCAGCTGGGTACTGAATCCTACACCAGCTGGGTACTGAATCCGACACCAGCTGGGTACTGAATCGCACACCAGCCCATACTGAATCTCACACCAGCCGGGTACTGAATCTCACACCAGCTGTGTACTGAATCCTACACCAGCTGGGTACTGAATACGACGCCAGCTGGGTACTGAATCCTACAACAGCTGGGCACTGAATCTCACATTAGCTGGGCACTGAATCCTACACCAGCTGGGTACTGAATCCTACGTCAGCTGGGTACTGAATCCTATACCAGCTGGGTACTGAATCTCACACCAGCTCGGTACTGAATCCTACACCAGCTGGGTACTGAATCCTACACCAGCTGGGGACTGAATCTCACACCAGCTGGGTACTGAATCTCACAACAGCTGGGTTATAACTCTCACACCAACTGGGGACTGAATCAAACATCAGCTGGGTACTGAATCTCACACCAGCTAGGTACTGAATCCTACACCAGCTGGCTACTGAATCCTACCCCAGCTGGGTACTGAATCCTACACCAGCTGGGTACTGAATCCTACACCAGCTGGGTACTGAATCTCACACCAGCCGAATACTGAAACCCACACCAGCTGGGTACTGAATCCCACACATGGTGGGTACTGAATCCTACACCAGATGGGTCCTGAATCCTGCACCAGCTGGGTACTAATCCCTGCACCAGCTGGGTACTGAAGCTCACACCAGCTAGGTATTGAATCCTACACTAGCTGGATACTGAATCCTACACCAGCTGGGTACTAAATCTCACACCCGCTGGGTACTGAATCTCACAACAGCTGGGTACTGAATCTCACACCAGCTGGGTAATGAACCTCACACCAGCTGTGTACTGAATCCTAAAACAGCTGCGTACTGAATCTCACAACAGCTGGGTACTAAATCTCACACCCGCTGGGTACTGAATCTCACACCAGCTGGGTACTGAATCCTACACCAGCTGGGTACTGAATCGCACACCAGCCGGGTACTAAATCTCACACCAGCCGGGTACTGAATTCCACACCAGCTCGGGACTGAATCCTACACCAGCTGGGAACTGAAACCTACACCAGCTGGGCACTGAATCCTACACCAGCTGGGTACTGAATCCTACGCCAGCTCGGTACTGAATCCTATCCCAGCTTGGTACTGAATCCGACACCAGCCGGGTACTGAATCCTACACCAGCTGGGTGCTGAATCCTATCCCAGCTGGGTACTGAATCCTATCCCAGCTGGATACTGAATCCCACACCAGCTGGGTACAGAATCATACAACAGCTGAGTGCTGAATCTCATACCAGCTGGGTACTGAATCTCACACCAGCTGGGTACTGAATCCAACACCAGCAGAGCACTGAATCTCACACCAGCTGGTACTGAATCTCACACCAGCTGTGTATTGAACCCTACAACAGCTGGGTACTGAAACCCACACCAGCTGAGTACTGGATCCTACACCAGCTGGATACTGAATCCAACACCAGCTGGGTACTGAATCTCACACCAGCTGGGGACTGAATCTCACTCCAGCTGGGTACTGAATCCTACACCAGCTGCGTACTGAATCTCACACCAAGTGGGTGCTGAAGCCGACACCAGCTGGGTGCAGAATCTCACACCAGCTGGGAACAGAATATCACGCCAGCTGGGTACTGAATCTCACACCAGCTGGGTACTGAATCTCACACCAGCTGGGTACTGAATCTCACACCAGCTGGGGACTGAATCTCACTCCAGCTGGGTACTGAATCCTACACCAGCTGGGTACTGAATCCTACACCAGCTGTGTACTGAATCTCACACCAGCTGGGTATTGAATCTCACACCAGCTGGGTACTGAATCTCACACCAGCTGGGGACTGAATCTCACTCCAGCTGGGTACTGAATCCTACACCAGCTGGGTACTGAATCTCACACCAGCTGGGGACTGAATCTCACTCCAGCTGGGTACTGAATCCTACACCAGCTGGGTACTGAATCTCATACCAGGTCGGTACTGAAGCCGACACAATCTGGATACTGAATCCTAAGCCAGCTGGGTACTGAATCAGATACGAGCTGGGTACTGAATCCTACACCAGCTGGGTATTGAATCAGATACGAGCTGGGTACTGAATCCTACACCAGCTGGGTACTGAATCAGATACGAGCTGGGTACTGAATCCTACACCAGCTGGGTACTGAATCGCACACCAGCTGGGTACTGAATCTTACACCAGCTGGGTACTGAATCCTACGCCAGCTGGATATTGAATCTCACACCAGCTCGGGACTGAATCCTACACCAGCTGGGTACTGAAACCTACACCAGCTGGATACTGAATCCTACACCAGCTGGGTACTGAATCCTACGCCAGCTGGGTACTGAATCATATCCCAGCTGGGTACTGAATCCTACACCAGCTGGGTACTGAATCCTACACCAGCTGGGTACTGAATCCTAAGCCAGCTGGGTACTGAATCCGATACGAGCTGTGTACTGAATCCGATACCAGCTGAGTACTGGATCCGACACCAGCTGGGTACTGAATCCCACACCAGCTGGGTACTGAATCCCACACCAGCTGGGTACTGAATCTCACATCAGCTGGATACTGAATCTCACACCAGTTGGGTACTGAATCTCACACCAGCTGGGTACTGAAACCTACACCAGCTGGGTACTGAATCCTATACCAGCTGGGTATTGAATCCGACACCAGCTGGATAATGAATCTCACACCAGCTGGGTACTGAGTCCTACGCAAGTTGGGTACTGAATCCTACGCCAGCTGGGTACTGAATCGCACATCAGCCGGGTACTGAATCTCAAACCAGCCGGGTACTGAATCCCACACCAGCTCGGGACTGAATCCTACACCAGCTGGGTACTGAAACCTACACCAGCTGGGTACTGACTCCTACACCAGCTGGGTACTGAATCCAACGCCAGCTGGGTACTGAATCCTATCCCAGCTGGGTACTGAATCCTACACCAGCTGGGTACTGAATCCTATCCCAGCTGGGTACTGAATCCTACGCCAGCTGGGTACTGAATCCTACGCCAGCTGGGTACTGAATCGCACACCAGCCGGGTACTGAATCCCACACCAGCTCGGGACTGAATCCTAAACCAGCTGGGAACTGAAACCTACACCAGCTGGGTACTGAATCCTACACCAGCTGAGTACTGAATCCTACGCCAGCTCGGTACTGAATCCTATCCCAGCTGGGTACTGAATCCTACACCAGCTGGGTGCTGAATCTCATACCAGCTGGGTACTGAATCTCACACCAGCTGGGTACTGAATCCAACACCAGCAGAGTACTGAATCTCACACCAGCTGGTACTGAATCCTACGCCAGCTGGCTACTGAATCCTATCCCAGCTGGATACTGAATCCTACACCAGCTGGGTACTGAATCGCACACCATCCCATACTGAATCTAACACCAGGCGTGTACTGAATCCCACACCAGCTGGGTACTGAATCCCACACCAGCTGGGTTCTTATCCCTACACCAGCTGGGTACTGAAACCCACACCAGCTGGGTACTGGATCCTACACCAGCTGGATACTGAATCTCACACCAGCTGGGGACTGAATCTCACTCCAGCTGGGTACAGAATATCACGCCAGCTGGGTACTGAATCTCACACCAGCTGGGTACTGAATCTCACACCAGCTGTGTACTGAATCTCACTCCACCTGGGCACTGAATCCTACACCAGCTGGGTTCTGAATCTCATACCAGGTCGGTACTGAAGCCGACACAAGCTGGGTACTGAATCTCACACCAGCTGTGCACTGAATCTCACACCAGCTGGGTGCAGAATCTCACACCAGCTGGGTACAGAATCCGACACCTGCTGGGTACAGAATCTCACACCATCTGGGTACTGAATCAAACATCAGCTGGGTACTGAATCAAACATCAGCTGGGTACTGAATCAAACATCAGCTGGGTATTGAATCTCACACCAGCTGGGTACTGAATCTCACACTCACTGGGGACAGGATCTCATACTCGCTGGGTACAAGATCTCACACCCGCTGGTTACGGAATCCTACACCAGCTGGGTACTGAATCCTACACCAGCTGGGTACTGAATCTCACACAAGCTGGGTACTGAATCCTACAACAGCTGGGTACTGAATCCAACACCAGCTGGGTACTGAATCTCACACCAGCTGGGTACAGGATCTCACACCCGCTGGGTACGGAGTCCTACATCAGCTGGGTATTGAATCCTACACCAGCTGGGTACTGAACCCGACACCAGCTGGGTACTGAATCTCATACAAACTGGGTACTGAATCTCACACCAGCTGGGTACTGAACCCTACACCAGCTGGGTACTAAATCTCACACCAGCTGGGTACAGAATCTCACACCAGCTGGATACTGTATCTCACGCCAGCTGGGTACTGAATCTTACACCAGCTGGGTGCTGAATCTCACACCAGTTGGGGACTGAATCTCACACCAGCTGAGTACAGAATCTCACACCAGCTGGGTACTGAATCCTACACCAGTTGGGTACTGAATCTCACACCAGCTGGGTACGGAATCTCACACCCGCTGGTTACGGAATCCTACACCAGCTGGGTACTGAATCCTACACCAGTTGGGTACTGAATCTCACACCAGCTGGGTACTGAATCCTACACCAGCTGGGTACTGAAACCTACACCAGCTGGGGACTGAATCCAACACCAGCTGGGTGCTGAATCTCACACCAGCTGGGGACAGGATCTCACACCCGCTGGGTACGGAATCCTACACCAGCTGGGTACTGAATCTCACACCAGCTGGGTACTGAATCTCACACCAGCTGGGTACTGAATCTCACACCAGCTCGGTACTGGTTCCTACACCAGCTGAGTACTGAATCCTACACTAGCTGGGTACTGAATCCGACACCAGCTGGGTACTGAATCTCACACCAGCTGGGTACTGAATCTCACACCAGCTGGGTAATGAATCTCACACCAGCTGGGTAGTAAATCTCACACCAGCTCAGTACTGAATCTCACACCAGCTGGGTACTGAATCCTACACCAGCTGTGTACTGAATCCTACACCAGCTGAGTACTGAATCCAACACCAGTTGGGTACTGAATCGCACACCAGCTGGGGACAGGATCTCACACCCGCTGGGTACGGAATCCTACACCAGCTGGGTACTGAATCTCACACCAGCTGGGCAGTAAATCTCACACCAGCTCAGTACTGAATCTCACACCAGCTGGGTACTGAATCCTACACCAGCTGTGTACTGAATCCTACACCAGCTGAGTACTGAATCCTACACCAGCTGGGTACTGAATCTCACCCAGCTGGGTATTGAATCTCACACCAGCTGGGTACTGAGACCTACACCAGCTGGGGACTGAATCCTACACCAGCTGGGTACTGAATCCGACACCAGCTGGGTACTGAATCTCACACCAGCTGGGATCTGAATCCTACACCAGCTGGATACTGAATCCTACACCAGCTGGGTACTGAATCCTATGCCAGCTAGGGACTGAATCCTACACCAGCTGGCTACTGAATCCTACACCAGCTGGGTACTGAATCGCACACCAGCCGGGTACTGAAACTCACACGAGCTGGGTACTGAATCCCACACCAGCTGGGTACTGAATCTCACATCAGCTGGGTACTGAATCCTACACCAGCTGGGTTCTGCATTTCACACCATCTGTGTACTGAATCCAACATCAGCTGGTTACTGAATCTCACACCAGCTGGGTACTGAATCTCACACCAGCTGGGTACTGAATCTCACACCAGCTGGGGACTGAACCCTACACCAGCTGGGTTCTGATTCCTACTCCAGCTGGGTACTAAATCTCACACCAGCTGGGTAATGAATCACACACCAGCCCATACTGAATCTCACACCAGCCGGGTACTGAATCCCACACCAGCTGGGTACTGAATCCCACACCAGCTGGGTTCTTATCCCTACACCAGCTGGGTACTAAATCTCACACCAGCTGGGTACTGAATCTCACACCAGCCGGGTACTGAATCTCACACGAGCTGGGTATTGAATCCCACACCAACTGGGTACTGAATCTCACATCAGCTGGGGACTGAATCCTATACCAGATGGGTACTGAATCTCACACCAGCTGGATACTGAATCTCACACCAACTGGGTACTGAAACATGCACCAGCTTTGTACTGAATCCAACAGCAGCTGGGTACTGAATCCTACACCAGCTGGGTACTGAATACTACACCAGCTGTGTACTGAATCTCACGCCAGCTGGTTACTGAATCTCACACCAGCTGTTTACTGAATCTCACACCAGCTGGGTACTGAATCTCACACCAGCTGGGTACTGAATCTCACACCAGCTGGGTAATGAATCTCACACCAGCTGGGTACTGAATCTCACACCAGCTGGGTACTGAATCCTACGCCAGCTGGCTACTGAATCCTATCCCAGCTGGATACTGAATCCTACACCAGCTGGGTACTGAATCGCACACCAGCCGGGTACTGAATCCCACACCAGCTGGGTACTGAATCCTACACCAGCTGGGTACTGAATACTACACCAGCTAGGTACTGAACCCTACACCAGCTGGGTACTGAATCTCACACCAGGTGGGTACTGAAGCCGACACCAGCTGGGTGCAGAATCTCACACCAGCTGGGAACAGAATGTCACGCCAGCTGGGTACTGAATCCTACGCCAGCTGGGTACTGAATCCTATCCCAGCTGGGTACTGAATCCTACACCAGCTGGGTACTCAATCGCACACCAGCTGGGTACTGAATCTCACACCAGCCGGGAACTGAATCTCACACCAGCTGGGTACTGAATCTCACACCAGGTCGGTACTGAACCGACACCAGCTGGGTACTAAATCTCACACCAGCTGGGTACTGAATCTCACACCAGCTGGGTACTGAATCCCACACCAGCTGGGTACTGAATCCTACGCCAGCTGGCTACTGAATCCAATACCAGCTGGATACTGAATCCTACACCAGCTGGGTACTGAATCCGACACCAGCAGGGTACTGAATCGCACACCAGCTAGGTACTGAATCTCACACCAGCTGGGTACTGAATCCTACACCAGCTGGGTTCTGAATCGCACACCAGCTGGGTACTGAATCTCACACCAGCCGGATACTGAATCCCACACCAGCTGGGTACTGAATCCCACACCAGCTGGGTACTGAATCCTACACCATCTGGGTTCTGAATCGCACACCAGCTGGGTACTGAATCCTACACCAGCTGGGTATTGAATCTCACACCAGCCGGGTAATGAATCTCACACCAGCTGGGTACTGAATCCCACACCACCTGGGTACTGAATCCTACGCCAGCTGGATACTGAATCTCACACCAGCTCGGGACTGAATCCTACACCAGCTGGGTACTGAAACCTACACCAGCTGGATACTGAATCCTACACCAGCTGGGTACTGAATCCTACGCCAGCTGGGTACTGAATCATATCCCAGCTGGGTACTGAATCCTACACCAGCTGGGTACTGAATCCTACACCAGCTGGGTACTGAATCCTAAGCCAGCTGGGTACTGAATCCGATACGAGCTGTGTACTGAATCCGATACCAGCTGAGTACTGGATCCGACACCAGCTGGGTACTGAATCCCACACCAGCTGGGTACTGAATCGCACACCAGCTGGGTACTGAATCTCACATCAGCTGGATACTGAATCTCACACCAGTTGGGTACTGAATCTCACACCAGCTGGGTACTGAAACCTACACCAGCTGGGTACTGAATCCTATACCAGCTGGGTATTGAATCCGACACCAGCTGGATAATGAATCTCACACCAGCTGGGTACTGAGTCCTACGCAAGTTGGGTACTGAATCCTACGCCAGCTGGGTACTGAATCGCACATCAGCCGGGTACTGAATCTCAAACCAGCCGGGTACTGAATCCCACACCAGCTCGGGACTGAATCCTACACCAGCTGGGTACTGAAACCTACACCAGCTGGGTACTGACTCCTACACCAGCTGGGTACTGAATCCAACGCCAGCTGGGTACTGAATCCTATCCCAGCTGGGTACTGAATCCTACACCAGCTGGGTACTGAATCCTATCCCAGCTGGGTACTGAATCCTACGCCAGCTGGGTACTGAATCCTACGCCAGCTGGGTACTGAATCGCACACCAGCCGGGTACTGAATCCCACACCAGCTCGGGACTGAATCCTAAACCAGCTGGGAACTGAAACCTACACCAGCTGGGTACTGAATCCTACACCAGCTGAGTACTGAATCCTACGCCAGCTCGGTACTGAATCCTATCCCAGCTGGGTACTGAATCCTACACCAGCTGGGTGCTGAATCTCATACCAGCTGGGTACTGAATCTCACACCAGCTGGGTACTGAATCCAACACCAGCAGAGTACTGAATCTCACACCAGCTGGTACTGAATCCTACGCCAGCTGGCTACTGAATCCTATCCCAGCTGGATACTGAATCCTACACCAGCTGGGTACTGAATCGCACACCATCCCATACTGAATCTAACACCAGCCGTGTACTGAATCCCACACCAGCTGGGTACTGAATCCCACACCAGCTGGGTTCTTATCCCTACACCAGCTGGGCACTGAAACCCACACCAGCTGGGTACTGGATCCTACACCAGCTGGATACTGAATCTCACACCAGCTGGGGACTGAATCTCACTCCAGCTGGGTACAGAATATCACGCCAGCTGGGTACTGAATCTCACACCAGCTGGGTACTGAATCTCACACCAGCTGTGTACTGAATCTCACTCCACCTGGGCACTGAATCCTACACCAGCTGGGTTCTGAATCTCATACCAGGTCGGTACTGAAGCCGACACAAGCTGGGTACTGAATCTCACACCAGCTGTGCACTGAATCTCACACCAGCTGGGTGCAGAATCTCACACCAGCTGGGTACAGAATCCGACACCTGCTGGGTACAGAATCTCACACCATCTGGGTACTGAATCAAACATCAGCTGGGTACTGAATCAAACATCAGCTGGGTACTGAATCAAACATCAGCTGGGTATTGAATCTCACACCAGCTGGGTACTGAATCCTACACCAGCTGGATGCGGAATCCGATACCAGCTGGGTACTGAATCCGACACCAGCTGGGTACAAAATCTCACAGCAGCTGGGTAGTGAACCCTACACCAGCTGGGTACTGAATCTCACACCAGCTGGGTACTGAATCTCATACAAACTGGGTACTGAATCTCACACTCACTGGGGACAGGATCTCATACTCGCTGGGTACAAGATCTCACACCCGCTGGTTACGGAATCCTACACCAGCTGGGTACTGAATCCTACACCAGCTGGGTACTGAATCTCACACAAGCTGGGTACTGAATCCTACAACAGCTGGGTACTGAATCCAACACCAGCTGGGTACTGAATCTCACACCAGCTGGGTACAGGATCTCACACCCGCTGGGTACGGAGTCCTACATCAGCTGGGTATTGAATCCTACACCAGCTGGGTACTGAACCCGACACCAGCTGGGTACTGAATCTCATACAAACTGGGTACTGAATCTCACACCAGCTGGGTACTGAACCCTACACCAGCTGGGTACTAAATCTCACACCAGCTGGGTACAGAATCTCACACCAGCTGGGTACTGTATCTCACGCCAGCTGGGTACTGAATCTTACACCAGCTGGGTGCTGAATCTCACACCAGTTGGGGACTGAATCTCACACCAGCTGAGTACAGAATCTCACACCAGCTGGGTACTGAATCCTACACCAGTTGGGTACTGAATCTCACACCAGCTGGGTACGGAATCTCACACCCGCTGGTTACGGAATCCTACACCAGCTGGGTACTGAATCCTACACCAGTTGGGTACTGAATCTCACACCAGCTGGGTACTGAATCCTACACCAGCTGGGTACTGAAACCTACACCAGCTGGGGACTGAATCCAACACCAGCTGGGTGCTGAATCTCACACCAGCTGGGGACAGGATCTCACACCCGCTGGGTACGGAATCCTACACCAGCTGGGTACTGAATCTCACACCAGCTGGGTACTGAATCTCACACCAGCTGGGTACTGAATCTCACACCAGCTCGGTACTGGTTCCTACACCAGCTGAGTACTGAATCCTACACTAGCTGGGTACTGAATCCGACACCAGCTGGGTACTGAATCTCACACCAGCTGGGTACTGAATCTCACACCAGCTGGGTAATGAATCTCACACCAGCTGGGTAGTAAATCTCACACCAGCTCAGTACTGAATCTCACACCAGCTGGGTACTGAATCCTACACCAGCTGTGTACTGAATCCTACACCAGCTGAGTACTGAATCCAACACCAGCTGGGTACTGAATCGCACACCAGCTGGGGACAGGATCTCACACCCGCTGGGTACGGAATCCTACACCAGCTGGGTACTGAATCTCACACCAGCTGGGCAGTAAATCTCACACCAGCTCAGTACTGAATCTCACACCAGCTGGGTACTGAATCCTACACCAGCTGTGTACTGATCAGCTGGTGTCGGATTCAGTACCCAGCTGGTGTAGGATTCAGTCCCCCAGCTGGGTGGTAGGTCTCAGTACCCAGCTGGTGTGAGATTCAATACCCAGCTGGTGAGATTCAGTACCCACTGGTGTAGGATTCAGTACTCAGCTGGTGTAGGATTCAGTACACAGCTGTGTAGATTCGTACCCAGCTGGTGTGAGATTCAGTACTGACTGGTGGAGATTTACTGCCCACCTGGAGATTGATTCCTACCCAGCTGGTATGAATCCTTCCCCAGCTGGTGCGATTCAGTACCCAGCTGGTGTTGGATTCAGTACTCAGCTGGTGTAGATTCAGTACACAGCTGGTGTATGAATCCCACCCAGCTGGGTTAGATTCAGTACTGAGCTGGGTGAGATTTACTACCCAGCTGGTGGGAGATTCATTACACCATCTGTGTAGATTCAGTACCCAGCTGGTGTGAATCACACCAGCTGGTTACTGAATCTACCCAGCTGGGTACTGAATTCACACCAGCTGGGTACTGAACCATACCAGCTGGTGTGAATTCAGTACCCAGCTGGGTGAATCAGCTGGGTACCTAATTACCAGCTGGGTAATGAATCACACACCAGCTGGGTACTGAATCTCACACCAGCTGGGTACTGAATCTCACACCAGCTGGGTAATGAATCTCACACCAGCTGGCTACTGAATCCCACACCAGCTGGGTACTGAATCCCACGCCAGCTGGCTACTGAATCCTATCCCAGCTGGATACTGAATCCTACACCAGCTGGGTACTGAATCGCACACCAGCCCATACTGAATCTCACACCAGCCGGGTACTGAATCCCACACCAGCTGGGTACTGAATCCCACACCAGCTGGGTTCTTATCCCTACACCAGCTGGGTACTAAATCTCACACCAGCTGGGTACTGAATCTCACACCAGCCGGGTACTGAATCTCACACGAGCTGGGTATTGAATCCCACACCAACTGGGTACTGAATCTCACATCAGCTGGGGACTGAATCCTATACCAGATGGGTACTGAATCTCACACCAGCTGGATACTGAATCTCACACCAACTGGGTACTGAAACATGCACCAGCTTTGTACTGAATCCAACAGCAGCTGGGTACTGAATCCTACACCAGCTGGGTACTGAATACTACACCAGCTGTGTACTGAATCTCACGCCAGCTGGTTACTGAATCTCACACCAGCTGTTTACTGAATCTCACACCAGCTGGGTACTGAATCTCACACCAGCTGGGTACTGAATCTCACACCAGCTGGGTAATGAATCTCACACCAGCTGGGTACTGAATCTCACACCAGCTGGGTACTGAATCCTACGCCAGCTGGCTACTGAATCCTATCCCAGCTGGATACTGAATCCTACACCAGCTGGGTACTGAATCGCACACCAGCCGGGTACTGAATCCCACACCAGCTGGGTACTGAATCCTACACCAGCTGGGTACTGAATACTACACCAGCTAGGTACTGAACCCTACACCAGCTGGGTACTGAATCTCACACCAGGTGGGTACTGAAGCCGACACCAGCTGGGTGCAGAATCTCACACCAGCTGGGAACAGAATGTCACGCCAGCTGGGTACTGAATCCTACGCCAGCTGGGTACTGAATCCTATCCCAGCTGGGTACTGAATCCTACACCAGCTGGGTACTCAATCGCACACCAGCTGGGTACTGAATCTCACACCAGCCGGGAACTGAATCTCACACCAGCTGGGTACTGAATCTCACACCAGGTCGGTACTGAACCGACACCAGCTGGGTACTAAATCTCACACCAGCTGGGTACTGAATCTCACACCAGCTGGGTACTGAATCCCACACCAGCTGGGTACTGAATCCTACGCCAGCTGGCTACTGAATCCAATACCAGCTGGATACTGAATCCTACACCAGCTGGGTACTGAATCCTATACCAGCTGGATACTGAATCCTACACCAGCTGGGTACTGAATCCGACACCAGCAGGGTACTGAATCGCACACCAGCTAGGTACTGAATCTCACACCAGCTGGGTACTGAATCCTACACCAGCTGGGTTCTGAATCGCACACCAGCTGGGTACTGAATCTCACACCAGCCGGATACTGAATCCCACACCAGCTGGGTACTGAATCCCACACCAGCTGGGTACTGAATCCTACACCATCTGGGTTCTGAATCGCACACCAGCTGGGTACTGAATCCTACACCAGCTGGGTATTGAATCTCACACCAGCCGGCTAAAGAATCTCACACCAGCTGGGTACTGAATCCCACACCACCTGGGTACTGAATCCTACACCAGCTGGGTACTGAATCCCACACCACCTGGGTACTGAATCCTACACCAGTTGGGTACTGAATACTACACCAGATGGGTACTGAATCCTACACCACCTGGGTACTGAATCCTACACCAGCTGGGTACTGAATCCTACACCAGCTGGGTATTGAATCTCACACCAGCCGGGTAATGAATCTCACACCAGCTGGGTACTGAATCCTACACCAGCTCTGTACTGAATCTCACACCAGCTGGGTAATGAATCCTACACCAGCTAGGTATTGAATATTATCCCAGCTGGGTAATGAAGCCTACACCAGCTGGGTACTGAACCCTACACCAGCTGGGTATTGAATATTATCCCAGCTGGGTACTGAATCCTACACCAGCTGGGTACTGAATCGCACATCAGCCCATACTGAATCTCACACCAGCCGGGAACTGAATCTCACACCAGCTGGGTACTGAATCCTACGCCAGCTGGGTACTGATTCCTATCCCAGCTGGGTACTGAATCCTACACCAGCTGGGTACTGAATCCTACACCAGCTGGGTACTGAATCCGACACCAGCTGGGTACTGAATCGCACACCAGCCCATACTGAATCTCACACCAGCCGGGCACTGAATCTCACACCAGCTGTGTACTGAATCCTACACCAGCTGGGTACTGAATACGACGCCAGCTGGGTACTGAATCCTACAACAGTTGGGCACTGAATCTCACATTAGCTGGGCACTGAATCCTACACCAGCTGGGTACTGAATCCTACGTCAGCTGGGTACTGAATCCTATACCAGCTGGGTACTGAATCTCACACCAGCTCGGTACTGAATCCTACACCAGCTGGGTACTGAATCCTACACCAGCTGGGGACTGAATCTCACACCAGCTGGGTACTGAATCTCACAACAGCTGGGTTATAACTCTCACACCAACTGGGGACTGAATCAAACATCAGCTGGGTACTGAATCTCACACCAGCTGGGTACTGAATCCTACAACAGCTGGCTACTGAATCCTACCCCAGCTGGGTACTGAATCCTACACCAGCTGGGTACTGAATCCTACACCAGCTGGGTACTGAATCTCACACCAGCCGAATACTGAAACCCACACCAGCTGGGTACTGAATCCCACACATGGTGGGTACTGAATCCTACACCAGATGGGTCCTGAATCCTGCACCAGCTGGGTACTGATCCCTGCACCAGCTGGGTACTGAAGCTCACACCAGCTAGGTATTGAATCCTACACTAGCTGGATACTGAATCCTACACCAGCTGGGTACTAAATCTCACACCCGCTGGGTACTGAATCTCACAACAGCTGGGTACTGAATCTCACACCAGCTGGGTAATGAACCTCACACCAGCTGTGTACTGAATCCTAAAACAGCTGCGTACTGAATCTCACAACAGCTGGGTACTAAATCTCACACCCGCTGGGTACTGAATCTCACACCAGCTGGGTACTGAATCCTACACCAGCTGGGTACTGAATCGCACACCAGCCGGGTACTAAATCTCACACCAGCCGGGTACTGAATTCCACACCAGCTCGGGACTGAATCCTACACCAGCTGGGAACTGAAACCTACACCAGCTGGGCACTGAATCCTACACCAGCTGGGTACTGAATCCTACGCCAGCTCGGTACTGAATCCTATCCCAGCTTGGTACTGAATCCGACACCAGCCGGGTACTGAATCCTACACCAGCTGGGTGCTGAATCCTATCCCAGCTGGGTACTGAATCCTATCCCAGCTGGATACTGAATCCCACACCAGCTGGGTACAGAATCATACAACAGCTGAGTGCTGAATCTCATACCAGCTGGGTACTGAATCTCACACCAGCTGGGTACTGAATCCAACACCAGCAGAGCACTGAATCTCACACCAGCTGGTACTGAATCTCACACCAGCTGTGTATTGAACCCTACAACAGCTGGGTACTGAAACCCACACCAGCTGAGTACTGGATCCTACACCAGCTGGATACTGAATCCAACACCAGCTGGGTACTGAATCTCACACCAGCTGGGGACTGAATCTCACTCCAGCTGGGTACTGAATCCTACACCAGCTGCGTACTGAATCTCACACCAAGTGGGTGCTGAAGCCGACACCAGCTGGGTGCAGAATCTCACACCAGCTGGGAACAGAATATCACGCCAGCTGGGTACTGAATCTCACACCAGCTGGGTACTGAATCTCACACCAGCTGGGTACTGAATCTCACACCAGCTGGGTACTGAATCTCACACCAGCTGGGGACTGAATCTCACTCCAGCTGGGTACTGAATCCTACACCAGCTGGGTACTGAATCTCACACCAGCTGGGTACTGAATCTCACACCAGCTGGGAACAGAATATCACGCCAGCTGGGTACTGAATCTCACACCAGCTGGGTAATGAATCTCACACCAGCTGGGTACTGAATCTCACACCAGCTGGGTACTGAATCTCACACCAGCTGGGGACTGAATCTCACTCCAGCTGGGTACTGAATCCTACACCAGCTGGGTACTGAATCCTACACCAGCTGTGTACTGAATCTCACACCAGCTGGGTATTGAATCTCACACCAGCTGGGTACTGAATCTCACACCAGCTGGGGACTGAATCTCACTCCAGCTGGGTACTGAATCCTACACCAGCTGGGTACTGAATCTCACACCAGCTGGGGACTGAATCTCACTCCAGCTGGGTACTGAATCCTACACCAGCTGGGTACTGAATCTCATACCAGGTCGGTACTGAAGCCGACACAAGCTGGATACTGAATCCTAAGCCAGCTGGGTACTGAATCAGATACGAGCTGGGTACTGAATCCTACATCAGCTGGGTATTGAATCAGATACGAGCTGGGTACTGAATCCTACACCAGCTGGGTACTGAATCAGATACGAGCTGGGTACTGAATCCTACACCAGCTGGGTACTGAATCGCACACCAGCTGGGTACTGAATCCTACGCCAGCTGGATACTGAATCTCACACCAGCTCGGGACTGAATCCTACACCAGCTGGGTACTGAAACCTACACCAGCTGGATACTGAATCCTACACCAGCTGGGTACTGAATCCTACGCCAGCTGGGTACTGAATCATATCCCAGCTGGGTACTGAATCCTACACCAGCTGGGTACTGAATCCTACACCAGCTGGGTACTGAATCCTAAGCCAGCTGGGTACTGAATCCGATACGAGCTGTGTACTGAATCCGATACCAGCTGAGTACTGGATCCGACACCAGCTGGGTACTGAATCCCACACCAGCTGGGTACTGAATCGCACACCAGCTGGGTACTGAATCTCACATCAGCTGGATACTGAATCTCACACCAGTTGGGTACTGAATCTCACACCAGCTGGGTACTGAAACCTACACCAGCTGGGTACTGAATCCTATACCAGCTGGGTATTGAATCCGACACCAGCTGGATAATGAATCTCACACCAGCTGGGTACTGAGTCCTACGCAAGTTGGGTACTGAATCCTACGCCAGCTGGGTACTGAATCGCACATCAGCCGGGTACTGAATCTCAAACCAGCCGGGTACTGAATCCCACACCAGCTCGGGACTGAATCCTACACCAGCTGGGTACTGAAACCTACACCAGCTGGGTACTGACTCCTACACCAGCTGGGTACTGAATCCAACGCCAGCTGGGTACTGAATCCTATCCCAGCTGGGTACTGAATCCTACACCAGCTGGGTACTGAATCCTATCCCAGCTGGGTACTGAATCCTACGCCAGCTGGGTACTGAATCCTACGCCAGCTGGGTACTGAATCGCACACCAGCCCATACTGAATCTCACACCAGCCGGGTACTGAATCCCACACCAGCTCGGGACTGAATCCTAAACCAGCTGGGAACTGAAACCTACACCAGCTGGGTACTGAATCCTACACCAGCTGAGTACTGAATCCTACGCCAGCTCGGTACTGAATCCTATCCCAGCTGGGTACTGAATCCTACACCAGCTGGGTGCTGAATCTCATACCAGCTGGGTACTGAATCTCACACCAGCTGGGTACTGAATCCAACACCAGCAGAGTACTGAATCTCACACCAGCTGGTACTGAATCCTACGCCAGCTGGCTACTGAATCCTATCCCAGCTGGATACTGAATCCTACACCAGCTGGGTACTGAATCGCACACCATCCCATACTGAATCGAACACCAGCCGTGTACTGAATCCCACACCAGCTGGGTACTGAATCGCACACCAGCTGGGTTCTTATCCCTACACCAGCTGGGTACTGAAACCCACACCAGCTGGGTACTGGATCCTACACCAGCTGGATACTGAATCTCACACCAGCTGGGGACTGAATCTCACTCCAGCTGGGTACAGAATATCACGCCAGCTGGGTACTGAATCTCACACCAGCTGGGTACTGAATCTCACACCAGCTGTGTACTGAATCTCACTCCACCTGGGCACTGAATCCTACACCAGCTGGGTTCTGAATCTCATACCAGGTCGGTACTGAAGTCGACACAAGCTGGGTACTGAATCTCACACCAGCTGTGCACTGAATCTCACACCAGCTGGGTGCAGAATCTCACACCAGCTGGGTACAGAATCCGACACCTGCTGGGTACAGAATCTCACACCATCTGGGTACTGAATCAAACATCAGCTGGGTACTGAATCAAACATCAGCTGGGTACTGAATCAAACATCAGCTGGGTATTGAATCTCACACCATCTGGGTACTGAATCTCATACCAGCTGGGTACTGAATCTCACACCAGCTGGGTATTGAATCCAACACCAGCAGAGTACTGAATCTCACACCAGCTTGTACTGAATCTCACACCAGCTGGGTACTGAAACCCACACCAGCTGGGTACTGGATCCTACACCAGCTGGGTACTGAATCTCACACCAGCTGGGTAATGAATCTCACACCAGCTGGGTACTAAATCTCACACCAGCTCTGGACTGAATCTCACACCAGCTGGGTACTGAATCTCACACCAGCTGGGTACTGAATCCGACACTAGCTGGTTACTGAATCCTAAGCCAGCTGGGTCCTGAATCCTTTACCAGCTGGGTACTGAATCCTACACCAGCTGGGTACTGAATCGCTCACCAGCTGGGTACTGAATCTCACACCAGCTAGGTACTGAATCTCACACCAGCTGGGTACTGAATCTCACACAAGCTGGGTACTGAATTTCACACCAGCTGGGTACTGAATCTCGCACCAGTTCGGTACAGAATCCCATACCAGCTCGGTACTGAATCCTACACCAGCTGGGTACTGAAACCTACACCAGCTGGGGACTGAATCCTACACCAGCTGGGTACTGAATCCTATGCCAGCTGGGTACTGAATCTTACACCAGCTGGGGACTGAATCGCACACCAGCCGGGTACTGAATCTCACACCAGCCGGGTACTGAATCTCACAGCAGCTGGGTACTGAATCCTACACCAGCTGGTTACTGAATCTCACACCAGCCGGGTACTGAATCGCACACCAGCTGGGTACTGAATCTCACACCAGCCGGGTTCTGAATCTCACACCAGCCGGGTACTGAATCTCACACCAGCTGGGTACTGAATGTCACACCAGCTGGATACTGAATCCCACACCAGCTGGGTATTGAATCTCACACCAGCTGGGTACTGAATCCTACACCAGCTGGGTACTGAATCCTATGCCAGCGAGGTACTGAATCCTACACCTGCTGTCTACTGAATCCTACAGCAGCTGGGTGCTGAATCTCATACCAGCTGTGTACTGAATCTCACACCAGCTGGGTACTGAATCCAACACCAGCAGAGTACTGAATCTCACACCAGCTGGTACTGAATCCTACGCCAGCTGGCTACTGAATCCTATCCCAGCTGGATACTGAATCCTACACCAGCTGGATACTGAATCGCACACCATCCCATACTGAATCTAACACCAGCCGGGTACTGAAACCCACACCAGCTGGGTACTGAATCCCACACATGGTGGGTACTGAATCCTACACCAGATGGGTCCTGAATCCTGCACCAGCTGGGTACTGATCCCTGCACCAGCTGGGTACTGAAGCTCACACCAGCTAGGTATTGAATCCTACACTAGCTGGATACTGAATCCTACACCAGCTGGGTACTAAATCTCACACCCGCTGGGTACTGAATCTCACAACAGCTGGGTACTGAATCTCACACCAGCTGGGTAATGAACCTCACACCAGCTGTGTACTGAATGCTAAAACAGCTGCGTACTGAATCTCACAACAGCTGGGTACTAAATCTCACACCCGCTGGGTACTGAATCTCACACCAGCTGGGTACTGAATCCTACACCAGCTGGGTACTGAATCGCACACCAGCCGGGTACTAAATCTCACACCAGCCGGGTACTGAATTCCACACCAGCTCGGGACTGAATCCTACACCAGCTGGGAACTGAAACCTACACCAGCTGGGCACTGAATCCTACACCAGCTGGGTACTGAATCCTACGCCAGCTCGGTACTGAATCCTATCCCAGCTTGGTACTGAATCCGACACCAGCCGGGTACTGAATCCTACACCAGCTGGGTGCTGAATCCTATCCCAGCTGGGTACTGAATCCTATCCCAGCTGGATACTGAATCCCACACCAGCTGGGTACAGAATCATACAACAGCTGAGTGCTGAATCTCATACCAGCTGGGTACTGAATCTCACACCAGCTGGGTACTGAATCCAACACCAGCAGAGCACTGAATCTCACACCAGCTGGTACTGAATCTCACACCAGCTGTGTATTGAACCCTACAACAGCTGGGTACTGAAACCCACACCAGCTGAGTACTGGATCCTACACCAGCTGGATACTGAATCCAACACCAGCTGGGTACTGAATCTCACACCAGCTGGGGACTGAATCTCACTCCAGCTGGGTACTGAATCCTACACCAGCTGCGTACTGAATCTCACACCAAGTGGGTGCTGAAGCCGACACCAGCTGGGTGCAGAATCTCACACCAGCTGGGAACAGAATATCACGCCAGCTGGGTACTGAATCTCACACCAGCTGGGTACTGAATCTCACACCAGCTGGGTACTGAATCTCACACCAGCTGGGTACTGAATCTCACACCAGCTGGGGACTGAATCTCACTCCAGCTGGGTACTGAATCCTACACCAGCTGGGTACTGAATCTCACACCAGCTGGGTACTGAATCTCACACCAGCTGGGAACAGAATATCACGCCAGCTGGGTACTGAATCTCACACCAGCTGGGTAATGAATCTCACACCAGCTGGGTACTGAATCTCACACCAGCTGGGTACTGAATCTCACACCAGCTGGGGACTGAATCTCACTCCAGCTGGGTACTGAATCCTACACCAGCTGGGTACTGAATCCTACACCAGCTGTGTACTGAATCTCACACCAGCTGGGTATTGAATCTCACACCAGCTGGGTACTGAATCTCACACCAGCTGGGGACTGAATCTCACTCCAGCTGGGTACTGAATCCTACACCAGCTGGGTACTGAATCTCACACCAGCTGGGGACTGAATCTCACTCCAGCTGGGTACTGAATCCTACACCAGCTGGGTACTGAAGCCGACACAAGCTGGATACTGAATCCTAAGCCAGCTGGGTACTGAATCAGATACGAGCTGGGTACTGAATCCTACACCAGCTGGGTATTGAATCAGATACGAGCTGGGTACTGAATCCTACACCAGCTGGGTACTGAATCAGATACGAGCTGGGTACTGAATCCTACACCAGCTGGGTACTGAATCGCACACCAGCTGGGTACTGAATCTTACACCAGCTGGGTACTGAATCCTACGCCAGCTGGATACTGAATCTCACACCAGCTCGGGACTGAATCCTACACCAGCTGGGTACTGAAACCTACAATAGCTGGATACTGAATCCTACACCAGCTGGGTACTGAATCCTACGCCAGCTGGGTACTGAATCATATCCCAGCTGGGTACTGAATCCTACACCAGCTGGGTACTGAATCCTACACCAGCTGGGTACTGAATCCTAAGCCAGCTGGGTACTGAATCCGATACGAGCTGTGTACTGAATCCGATACCAGCTGAGTACTGGATCCGACACCAGCTGGGTACTGAATCCCACACCAGCTGGGTACTGAATCGCACACCAGCTGGGTACTGAATCTCACATCAGCTGGATACTGAATCTCACACCAGTTGGGTACTGAATCTCACACCAGCTGGGTACTGAAACCTACACCAGCTGGGTACTGAATCCTATACCAGCTGGGTATTGAATCCGACACCAGCTGGATAATGAATCTCACACCAGCTGGGTACTGAGTCCTACGCAAGTTGGGTACTGAATCCTACGCCAGCTGGGTACTGAATCGCACATCAGCCGGGTACTGAATCTCAAACCAGCCGGGTACTGAATCCCACACCAGCTCGGGACTGAATCCTACACCAGCTGGGTACTGAAACCTACACCAGCTGGGTACTGACTCCAACACCAGCTGGGTACTGAATCCAACGCCAGCTGGGTACTGAATCCTATCCCAGCTGGGTACTGAATCCTACACCAGCTGGGTACTGAATCCTATCCCAGCTGGGTACTGAATCCTACGCCAGCTGGGTACTGAATCCTACGCCAGCTGGGTACTGAATCGCACACCAGCCCATACTGAATCTCACACCAGCCGGGTACTGAATCCCACACCAGCTCGGGACTGAATCCTAAACCAGCTGGGAACTGAAACCTACACCAGCTGGGTACTGAATCCTACACCAGCTGAGTACTGAATCCTACGCCAGCTCGGTACTGAATCCTATCCCAGCTGGGTACTGAATCCTACACCAGCTGGGTGCTGAATCTCATACCAGCTGGGTACTGAATCTCACACCAGCTGGGTACTGAATCCAACACCAGCAGAGTACTGAATCTCACACCAGCTGGTACTGAATCCTACGCCAGCTGGCTACTGAATCCTATCCCAGCTGGATACTGAATCCTACACCAGCTGGGTACTGAATCGCACACCATCCCATACTGAATCGAACACCAGCCGTGTACTGAATCCCACACCAGCTGGGTACTGAATCGCACACCAGCTGGGTTCTTATCCCTACACCAGCTGGGTACTGAAACCCACACCAGCTGGGTACTGGATCCTACACCAGCTGGATACTGAATCTCACACCAGCTGGGGACTGAATCTCACTCCAGCTGGGTACAGAATATCACGCCAGCTGGGTACTGAATCTCACACCAGCTGGGTACTGAATCTCACACCAGCTGTGTACTGAATCTCACTCCACCTGGGCACTGAATCCTACACCAGCTGGGTTCTGAATCTCATACCAGGTCGGTACTGAAGCCGACACAAGCTGGGTACTGAATCTCACACCAGCTGTGCACTGAATCTCACACCAGCTGGGTGCAGAATCTCACACCAGCTGGGTACAGAATCCGACATCTGCTGGGTACAGAATCTCACACCATCTGGGTACTGAATCAAACATCAGCTGGGTACTGAATCAAACATCAGCTGGGTACTGAATCAAACATCAGCTGGGTATTAAATCTCACACCATCTGGGTACTGAATCTCATACCAGCTGGGTACTGAATCTCACACCAGCTGGGTATTGAATCCAACACCAGCAGAGTACTGAATCTCACACCAGCTTGTACTGAATCTCACACCAGCTGGGTACTGAAACCCACACCAGCTGGGTACTGAATCCTACACCAGCTGGGTACTGAATCTCACACCAGCTGGGTAATGAATCTCACACCAGCTGGGTACTAAATCTCACACCAGCTCTGGACTGAATCTCACACCAGCTGGGTACTGAATCTCACACCAGCTGGGTACTGAATCCGACACTAGCTGGTTACTGAAACCTAAGCCAGCTGGGTCCTGAATCCTTTACCAGCTGGGTACTGAATCCTACACCAGCTGGGTACTGAATCGCTCACCAGCTGGGTACTGAATCTCACACCAGCTAGGTACTGAATCTCACACCAGCTGGGTACTGAATCTCACACAAGCTGGGTACTGAATTTCACACCAGCTGGGTACTGAATCTCGCACCAGTTCGGTACAGAATCCCATACCAGCTCGGTACTGAATCCTACACCAGCTGGGTACTGAAACCTACACCAGCTGGGGACTGAATCCTACACCAGCTGGGTACTGAATCCTATGCCAGCTGGGTACTGAATCTTACACCAGCTGGGGACTGAATCGCACACCAGCCGGGTACTGAATCTCACACCAGCCGGGTACTGAATCTCACAGCAGCTGGGTACTGAATCCTACACCAGCTGGTTACTGAATCTCACACCAGCCGGGTACTGAATCGCACACCAGCTGGGTACTGAATCTCACACCAGCCGGGTACTGAATCTCACACCAGCCGGGTACTGAATCTCACACCAGCTGGGTACTGAATGTCACACCAGCTGGATACTGAATCCCACACCAGCTGGGTATTGAATCTCACACCAGCTGGGTACTGAATCCTACACCAGCTGGGTACTGAATCCTATGCCAGCGAGGTACTGAATCCTACACCTGCTGTCTACTGAATCCTACACCAGCTGGGTGCTGAATCTCATACCAGCTGTGTACTGAATCTCACACCAGCTGGGTACTGAATCCAACACCAGCAGAGTACTGAATCTCACACCAGCTGGTACTGAATCCTACGCCAGCTGGCTACTGAATCCTATCCCAGCTGGATACTGAATCCTACACCAGCTGGGTACTGAATCGCACACCATCCCATACTGAATCTAACACCAGCCGGGTACTGAATCGCACATCAGCTGGGTACTGAATCCCAAACCAGCTGGGTTCTTATCCCTACACCAGCTGGGTACTAAATCTCACACCAGCTGGGTAATGAATCCTACACCAGCTGGGTTCTTATCCCTACACCAGCTGGGTACTGAAACCTACACCAGCTGGGTACTGGATCCTACACCAGCTGGATACTGAATCTCACACCAGCTGGGGACTGAATCTCACTCCAGCTGGGTACTGAATCCTACACCAGCTGCATACTGAATCTCACACCAAGTGGGTGCAGAATCTCACACCAGCTGGGAACTGAATCTCACACCAGCTGGGTACTGAATCTCACACCAGCTGTGTACTGAATCTCACTTCACCTGGGCACTGAATCCTACACCAGCTGGGTACTGAATCTCATACCAGGTCGGTACTGAAGCCGACACAAGCTGGGTACTGAATCTCACACCAGCTGTGCACTGAATCTCACACCAGCTGGGTACAGAATCTCACACCAGCTGGGTACAGAATCCGACACCTGCTGGGTACAGAATCTCACACCATCTGGGTACTGAATCAAACATCAGCTGGGTACTGAATCAAACATCAGCTGGGTACTGAATCAAACATCAGCTGGGTATTGAATCTCACACCATCTGGGTACTGAATCTCATACCAGCTGGGTACTGAATCTCACACCAGCTGGGTATTGAATCCAACACCAGCAGAGTACTGAATCTCACACCAGCTTGTACTGAATCTCACACCAGCTGGGTACTGAAACCCACACCAGCTGGGTACTGGATCCTACACCAGCTGGATACTGAATCTCACACCAGCTGGATACTGAATCTCATACCAGCTGGGTAATGAATCTCACACCAGCTGGGTACTGAATCCCACACCAGCTGGGTACTGAATCCTACGCCAGCTGGCTACTGAATCCTATCCTCGCTGGGTACTGAATCCTACACCAGCTGCATTCTGAATCCTCCACCAGCTGGGTACTGAATCTCACACCAGCCGGGTACTGAATCCCACACCAGCTGGGTACTGAATCCCACACCAGCTGGGTACTGAATCCTACACCAGCTGGGTACTGAATCCTACGCCAGCTGGGTACTGAATCCTACACCAGCTGGGTCATGAATCCCACACCAGCTGGGTACTAAATCTCACACCCGCTGGGTACTGAATCTCACACCAGCTGGGTACTGAATCCTACACCAGCTGGGTCATGAATCCTACACCAGCTGGGTACTAAATCTCACACCCGCTGGGTACTGAATCTCACACCAGCTGGGTAATGAACCTCACACCAGCTGTGTACTGAATCCTACAACAGCTGCGGACTGAATCTCACACCAACTGGGTACTGAATCCTATACCAGCTGGGTACTGAATCCTAAGCCAGCTGGGTACTGAATCCGATACGAGCTGGGTACTGAATCCTAAGCCAGCTGGGTACTGAATCCGATACCAGCTGGGTACTGAATCCTACACCAGCTGAGTACTGAATCCTACACCAGCTGGGTACTGAATCCTACACCAGCTGGGTACTGAATCTCACACCAGCTGGGTAATGAATCTCACACCAGCTGGGTACTAAATCTCACACCAGCTCTGGACTGAATCTCACACCAGCTGGGTACTGAATCTCACACCAGCTGGGTACTGAATCCGACACTAGCTGGTTACTGAATCCGAAGCCAGCTGGGTCCTGAATCCTTTACCAGCTGGGGACTGAATCCTACACCAGCTGGGTACTGAATCGCTCACCAGCTGGGTACTGAATCTCACACCAGCTGGGTACTGAATCTCACACCAGCTGGGTACTGAATTTCACACCAGCTGGGTACTGAATCTCGCACCAGTTCGGTACAGAATCCCATACCAGCTCGGTACTGAATCCTACACCAGCTGGGTACTGAAACCTACACCTGCTGGGGACTGAATCCTACACCAGCTGGGTACTGAATCCTATGCCAGCTGGGTACTGAATCCTACACCAGCTGGGGACTGAATCGCACACCAGCCGGGTACTGAATCTTACACCAGCCGGGTACTGAATCTCACAGCAGCTGGGTACTGAATCCCACACCAGCTGGGGACTGAATTGCACACCAGCCGGGTACTGAATCTCACACCAGCCGGGTACTGAATCTCACACCAGCTGGATACTGAATCCCACAATCCTACACCAGCTGGGTACTGAATCCTATGCCAGCTAGGTACTGAATCCTACACCTGCTGTCTACTGAATCCTACACCAGCTGGGTACTGAATCCTACACCAGCTGGGGACTGAATCGCACACCAGCCGGGTACTGAATCTCACACCAGCCGGGTACTGAATCTCACACCAGCTGGGTACTGAACCCCACACCAGCTGCGTACTGAATCCTACACCAGCTGGCTACTGAATCCTATCCCAGCTGGATACTGAATCCTACACCAGCTGGGTACTGAATCCTACACCAGCTGGGTACTGAATCCGACACCAGCTGGGTACTGAATCTCACACCAGCCGGGTACTGAACCCCACACCAGCTGGGTACTGAATCCCACACCAGCTGGGTGCTGAATCCTACACCAGCTGGGTTGTGAATCGCACACCAGCTGGGTACTGAATCCTACACCAGCTGGGTATTGAATCTCACACCAGCCGGGTAATGAATCTCACACCAGCTGGGTACTGAATCCCACACCAGCTAGGTACTGAATCCTACACCAGTTGGGTACTGAATACTACACCAGATGGGGACTGAATCCTACACCACCTGGGTACTGAATCCTACACCAGCTGGGTACTGAATCCTACACCAGCTGGGTATTGAATCTCACACCAGCCGGGTAATGAATCTCACACCAGCTGGGTACTGAATCCCACACCAGCTGGGTACTGAATCCTACACCAGCTGGGTATTGAATCTCACACCAGCCGGGTAATGAATCTCACACGAGCTGGGTACTGAATCTCACACCAGCTGGGTACTGAATCCCACACCAGCTGGGTACTGAATCCTACACCAGCTGTGTACTGAATCTCACACCAGCTGGGTAATGAATCCTACACCAGCTAGGTATTGAATATTATCCCAGCTGGGTACTGAAGCCTACACCAGCTGGGTACTGAATCCTACACCAGCTGGGAATTGAATATTATTCCAGCTGGGTACTGAATCCTACACCAGCTGGGTACTGAATCGCACATCAGCCCATACTGAATCTCACACCAGCCGGGTACTGAATCTCACACCAGCTGGGTACTGAATCCTATGCCAGCTGGGTACTGAATCCTACGCCAGCTGGGTACTGATTCCTATCCCAGATGGGTACTGAATCCTACACCAGCTGGGTACTGAATCCGACACCAGCTGGGTACTGAATCGCACACCAGCCCATACTGAATCTCACACCAGCCGGGTACTGAATCTCACACCAGCTGTGTACTGAATCCTACACCAGCTGGGTACTGAATACGACGCCAGCTGGGTACTGAATCCTACAACAGCTGGGCACTGAATCTCACACTAGCTGGGCACTGAATCCTACACCAGCTGGGTACTGAATCCTACGTCAGCTGGGTACTGAATCCTATACCAGCTGGGTACTGAATCTCACACCAGCTCGGTACTGAATCCTACACCAGCTGGGTACTGAATCCTACACCAGCTGGGGACTGAATCTCACACCAGCTGGGTACTGAATCTCACACCAGCTGGGTACTAAATCTCACACCAGCTGGGGACTGAATCAAACATCAGCTGGGTACTGAATCTCACACCAGCTGGGTACTGAATCTCACACCAGCTGGGGACTGAATCTCACACCAGCTGGGTACTAAATCTCACACCAGCTTGGTAATGAATCTCACACCAGCTGGGTAATGAATCTCACACCAGCTGGGTACTGAATCCCACACCAGCTGGGTACTGAATGCTACACCAGCTGGCTACTGAATCCTACCCCAGCTGGGTACTGAATCCTACACCAGCTGGGTACTGAATCCTACACCAGCTGGGTACTGAATCGCACACCAGCCCATACTGAATCTCACACCAGCCGAGTACTGAAACCCACACCAGCTGGGTACTGAATCCCACACCAGGTGGGTACTGAATCCTACACCAGATGGGTCCTGAATCCTACACTAGCTGGATACTGAATCCTACACCAGCTGGGTACTAAAGCTCACACCCGCTGGGTACTGAATCTCACAACAGCTGGGTACTGAATCTCACACCAGCTGGGTAATGAACCTCACACCAGCTGTGTACTGAATCCTAAAACAGCTGCGTACTCAATCTCACACCAGCTGGGTACTGAATCCTACACAAGCTGGGTACTGAATCGCACACCAGCCGGGTACTAAATCTCACACCAGCCGGGTACTGAATCCCACACCAGCTCGGGACTGAATCCTACACCAGCTGGGAACTGAAACCTACACCAGCTGGGCACTGAATCCTACACCAGCTGGGTACTGAATCCTACGCCAGCTCGGTACTGAATCCTATCCCAGCTTGGTACTCAATCCGACACCAGCCGGGTTCTGAATCCTACACCAGCTGGGTGCTGAATCCTATCCCAGCTGGGTACTGAATCCTATCCCAGCTGGGTACTGAATACCACACCAGCTGGGTACAGAATCATACAACAGCTGAGTGCTGAATCTCATACCAGCTGGGTACTGAATCTCACACCAGCTGGGTACTGAATCCAACACCAGCAGAGCACTGAATCTCACACCAGCTGGTACTGAATCTCACACCAGCTGTGTACTGAACCCTACACCAGCTGGGTACTGAAACCCACACCAGCTTGGTACTGGATCCTACACCAGCTGGATACTGAATCCAACACCAGCTGGGTACTGAATCTCACACCAGCTGGGGACTGAATCTCACTCCAGCTGGGTACTGAATCCTACACCAGCTGCGTACTGAATCTCACACCAAGTGGGTGCTGAAGCCGACACCAGCTGGGTGCAGAATCTCACACCAGCTGGGAACAGAATATCACGCCAGCTGGGTACTGAATCTCACACCAGCTGGGTACTGAATCTCACACCAGCTGGGTACTGAATCTCACACCAGCTGGGTACTGAATCTCACACCAGCTGGGGACTGAATCTCACTCCAGCTGGGTACTGAATCCTACACCAGCTGGGTACTGAATCTCACACCAGCTGGGCATTGAATCTCACTCCAGCTGGGTACTGAATCCTACACCAGCTGGGTACTGAATCTCATACCAGGTCGGTACTGAAGCCGACACAAGCTGGGTACTGAATCCTACACCAGCTGGGTACTGAATCTCACATCAGCTGGGTACTGAATCTCGCACCAGCTGGGTACTGAATCTCACACCAGCTGGGTACAGAATTCCACACCAGCTCGGTACTGAATCTTACACCAGCTGGGTACTGAATCCTACGCCAGCTGGATACTGAATCTCACACCAGCTCGGGACTGAATCCTACACCAGCTGGGTACTGAAATCTACACCAGCTGGGTACTGAATCCTACACCAGCTGGGCACTGAATCCAACGCCAGCTGGGTACTGAATCCTACACCAGCTGGGTACTGAATCCTACACCAGCTGGGTACTGAATCCTAAGCCAGCTGGGTACTGAATCCGATACGAGCTGGGTACTGAATCCGATACCAGCTGAGTACTGAATCGCACACCAGCTGGGTACTGAATCTCACATCAGCTGGATACTGAATCTCACACCAGCTGGGTACTGAATCTCACACCAGATGGGTACTGAAACCTACACCAGCTGGGTACTGAATCCTATACCAGCTGGGTATTGAATCCGACACCAGCTGGATAATGAATCTCACACCAGCTGGGTACTGAGTCCTACGCAAGTTGGGTACTGAATCCTACGCCAGCTGGGTACTGAATCGCACATCAGCCGGGTACTGAATTTCAAACCAGCCGGGTACTGAATCCCACACCAGCTCGGGACTGAATCCTACACCAGCTGGGTACTGAAACCTACACCAGCTGGGTACTGACTCCTACACCAGCTGGGTACTGAATCCAACGCCAGCTGGGTACTGAATCCTATCCCAGCTGGGTACTGAATCCTACACCAGCTTGGTACTGAATCCTACACCAGCTGGGTACTGAAACCTATCCCAGCTGGGTAATGACTCCTACACCAGCTGGGTACTGAATCCAACGCCAGCTGGGTACTGAATCCTATCCCAGCTGGGTACTGAATCCTACACCAGCTGGGTACTGAATCCTACACCAGCTGGGTACTGAATCCTACGCCAGCTGGGTACTGAATCCTACGCCAGCTGAGTACTGAATCGCACACCAGCCGGGTACTGAATCCCACACCAGCTCGGGACTGAATCCTACACCAGCTGAGTACTGAATCCTACGCCAGCTCGGTACTGAATCCTATCCCAGCTGGGTACTGAATCCTACACCAGCTGGGTACTGAATCCTACACCAGCTGGGTGCTGAATCCTATCCCAGCTGGGTACTGAATCCTATCCCAGCTGGGTACTGAATCCCACACCAGCTGGGTACAGAATCATACACCAGCTGGGTACTGAATCTCACACCAGCTGGGTACTGAATCTCACACCAGATGGGTACTGAAACCTACACCAGCTGGGTACTGAATCCTATACCAGCTGGGTATTGAATCCGACACCAGCTGGATAATGAATCTCACACCAGCTGGGTACTGAGTCCTACGCAAGTTGGGTACTGAATCCTACGCCAGCTGGGTACTGAATCGCACATCAGCCGGGTACTGAATCTCAAACCAGCCGGGTACTGAATCCCACACCAGCTCGGGACTGAATCCTACACCAGCTGGGTACTGAAACCAACACCAGCTGGGTACTGACTCCTACACCAGCTGGGTACTGAATCCAACGCCAGCTGGGTACTGAATCCTATCCCAGCTGGGTACTGAATCCTACACCAGCTGGGTACTGAATCCTATACCAGCTGGGTACTGAAACCTATCCCAGCTGGGCAATGACTCCTACACCAGCTGGGTACTGAATCCAACGCCAGCTGGGTACTGAATCCTATCCCAGCTGGGTACTGAATCCTACACCAGCTGGGTACTGAATCCTACACTAGCTGGGTACTGAATCCTATCCCAGCTGGGTACTGAATCCTACGCCAGCTGGGTACTGAAACCCACACCAGCTCGGGACTGAATCCTACACCAGCTGAGTACTGAATCCTACGCCAGCTGGGTACTGAATCCTACACCAGCTGGGTACTGAATCCTACACCAGCTGGGTGCTGAATCCTATCCCAGTTGGGTACTGAATCCTATCCCAGCTGGGTACTGAATCCCACACCAGCTGGGTACAGAATCATACACCAGCTGGGTACTGAATCTCACATCAGCTGGATACTGAATCTCACACCAGCTGGGTACTGAATCTCACACCAGCTGGGTACTGAAACCTACACCAGCTGGGTACTGAATCCTATACCAGCTGGGTATTGAATCCGACACCAGCTGGATAATGAATCTCACACCAGCTGGGTACTGAGTCCTACGCAAGTTGGGTACTGAATCCTACGCCAGCTGGGGACTGAATTGCACACCAGCCGGGTACTGAATCTCACACCAGCCGGGTACTGAATCTCACACCAGCCGGGTACTGAATCTCACACCAGCTGGGTACTGAATGTCACACCAGCTGGATACTGAATCCCACAATCCTACACCAGCTGGGTACTGAATCCTATGCCAGCTAGGTACTGAATCCTACACCTGCTGTCTACTGAATCCTACACCAGCTGGGTACTGAATCCTACACCAGCTGGGGACTGAATCGCACACCAGCCGGGTACTGAATCTCACACCAGCCGGGTACTGAATCTCACACCAGCTGGGTACTGAATCCCACACCAGCTGGGTACTGAATCCTACGCCAGCTGGCTACTGAATCCTATCCCAGCTGGATACTGAATCCTACACCAGCTGGGTACTGAATCCGACACCAGCTGGGTACTGAATCGCACACCAGCCCATACTGAATCTCACACCAGCCGGGTACTGAACCCCACACCAGCTGGGTACTGAATCCCACACCAGCTGGGTGCTGAATCCTACACCAGCTGGGTTGTGAATCGCACACCAGCTGGGTACTGAATCCTACACCAGCTGGGTATTGAATCTCACACCAGCCGGGTAATGAATCTCACAACAGCTGGGTACTGAATCCCACACCAGCTAGGTACTGAATCCTACACCAGTTGGGTACTGAATACTACACCAGATGGGTACTGAATACTACACCAGATGGGGACTGAATCCTACACCACCTGGGTACTGAATCCTACACCAGATGGGGACTGAATCCTACACCAGCTGGGTACTGAATCCTACATCAGCTGGGTATTGAATCTCACACCAGCCGGGTAATGAATCTCACACCAGCTGGGTACTGAATCCCACACCAGCTGGGTACTGAATCCGACATCAGCTGGGTATTGAATCTCACACCAGCCGGGTAATGAATCTCACACGAGCTGGGTACTGAATCTCACACCAGCTGGGTACTGAATATCACACCAGCTGGGTACTGAATCCTACACCAGCTGTGTACTGAATCTCACACCAGCTGGGTAATGAATCCTACACCAGCTTGGTATTGAATATTATCCCAGCTTTGTACTGAAGCCTACACCAGCTGGGTACTGAATCCTACACCAGCTGGGTATTGAATATTATTCCAGCTGGGTACTGAATCCTGCACCAGCTGGGTACTGAATCGCACATCAGCCCATACTGAATCTCACACCAGCCGGGTACTGAATCTCACACCAGCTGGGTACTGAATCCTATGCCAGCTGGGTACTGAATCCTACGCCAGCTGGGTACTGATTCCTAACCCAGATGGGTACTGAATCCTACACCAGCTGGGTACTGAATCCGACACCAGCTGGGTACTGAATCGCACACCAGCCCATACTGAATCTCACACCAGCCGGGTACTGAATCTCACACCAGCTGTGTACTGAATCCTACACCAGCTGGGTACTGAATACGACGCCAGCTGGGTACTGAATCCTACAACAGCTGGGCACTGAATCTCACACTAGCTGGGCACTGAATCCTATACCACCTGGGTACTGAATCTCACACCAGCTCGGTACTGAATCCTACACCAGCTGGGTACTGAATCCTACACCAGCTGGGGACTGAATCTCACACCAGCTGGGTACTGAATCTCACACCAGCTGGGTACTAAATCTCACACCAGCTGGGGACTGAATCAAACATCAGCTGGGTACTGAATCCTACACCAGCTGGGTACTGAATCGCACACCAGCCCATACTGAATCTCACACCAGCCGAGTACTGAAACCCACACCAGCTGGGTACTGAATCCCACACCAGGTGGGTACTGAATCCTACACCAGATGGGTCCTGAATCCTACACTAGCTGGATACTGAATCCTACACCAGCTGGGTACTAAAGCTCACACCCGCTGGGTACTGAATCTCACAACAGCTGGGTACTGAATCTCACACCAGCTGGGTAATGAACCTCACACCAGCTGTGTACTGAATCCTAAAACAGCTGCGTACTGAATCTCACACCAGCTGGGTACTGAATCCTACACCAGCTGGGTACTGAATCGCACACCAGCCGGGTACTAAATCTCACACCAGCCGGGTACTGAATCCCACACCAGCTCGGGACTGAATCCTACACCAGCTGCGAACTGAAACCTACACCAGCTGGGCACAGAATCCTACACCAGCTGGGTACTGAATCCTACGCCTGCTCGGTACTGAATCCTATCCTAGCTTGGTACTGAATCCGACACCAGCCGGGTACTGAATCCTACACCAGCTGGGTGCTGAATCCTATCCCAGCTGGGTACTGAATCCTATCCCAGCTGGGTACTGAATACCACACCAGCTGGGTACAGAATCATACAACAGCTGAGTGCTGAATCTCATACCAGCTGGGTACTGAATCTCACACCAGCTGGGTACTGAATCCAACACCAGCAGAGCACTGAATCTCACACCAGCTGGTACTGAATCTCACACCAGCTGTGTATTGAACCCTACACCAGCTGGGTACTGAAACCCACACCAGCTTGGTACTGGATCCTACACCAGCTGGATACTGAATCCAACACCAGCTGGGTACTGAATCTCACACCAGCTGGGGACTGAATCTCACTCCAGCTGGGTACTGAATCCTACACCAGCTGCATACTGAATCTCACACCAAGTGGGTGCTGAAGCCGACACCAGCTGGGTGCAGAATCTCACACCAGCTGGGAACAGAATATCACGCCAGCTGGGTACTGAATCTCACACCAGCTGGGTACTGAATCTCACACCAGCTGGGTACTGAATCTCACACCAGCTGGGTACTGAATCTCACACCAGCTGGGGACTGAATCTCACTCCAGCTGGGTACTGAATCCTACACCAGCTGGGTACTGAATCTCACACCAGCTGGGCATTGAATCTCACTCCAGCTGGGTACTGAATCCTACACCAGCTGGGTACTGAATCTCATACCAGGTCGGTACTGAAGCTGACACAAGCTGGGTACTGAATCCTAACTCAGCTGGGTACTGAATCAGATACAAGCTGGGTACTGAATCCTACACCAGCTGGGTACTGAATCCTACACCAGCTGGGTACTGAATCTCACATCAGCTGGGTACTGAATCTCACACCAGCTGGGTACTGAATCTCACACCAGCTGGGTACAGAATTCCACACCAGCTCGGTACTGAATCTTACACCAGCTGGGTACTGAATCCTACGCCAGCTGGATACTGAATCTCACACCAGCTCGGGACTGAATCCTACACCAGCTGGGTACTGAAATCTACACCAGCTGGGTACTGAATCCTACACCAGCTGGGTACTGAATCCTACGCCAGCTGGGTACTGAATCCTATCCCAGCTGGGTACTGAATCCTAACCCAGCTGGGTACTGAATCCTACACCAGCTGGGTACTGAATCCTAAGCCAGCTGGGTACTGAATCCGATACGAGCTGGGTACTGAATCCGATACCAGCTGGGTACTGAATCGCACACCAGCTGGGTACTGAATCTCACATCAGCTGGATACTGAATCTCACACCAGCTCGGGACTGAATCTCACCCCAGCTGGGTACTGAAAACTACACCAGCTGGGTACTGAATCCTACACCAGCTGGGTACTGAATCTCACATCAGCTGGGTACTGAATCTCACACCAGCTGGGTACAGAATTCCACACCAGCTCGGTACTGAATCTTACACCAGCTGGGTACTGAATCCTACGCCAGCTGGATATTGAATCTCACACCAGCTCGGGACTGAATCCTACACCAGCTGGGTTCTGAAATCTACACCAGCTGGGTACTGAATCCTACACCAGCTGGGTACTGAATCCTACGCCAGCTGGGTACTGAATCCTATCCCAGCTGGGTACTGAATCCTACACCAGCTGGGTACTGAATCCTACACCAGCTGGGTACTGAATCCGAAGCCAGCTGGGTACTGAATCTGATACGAGCTGGGTACTGAATCCGATACCAGCTGGGTACTGAATCGCACACCAGCTGGGTACTGAATCTCACATCAGCTGGATACTGAATCTCACACCAGCTCGGGACTGAATCTCACACCAGCTGGGTACTGAAACCTACACCAGCTGGGTACTGAATCCTACACCCGCTGGGTACTGAATCCTACGCCAGCTGGGTACTGAATCCTATCCCAGCTGGGTACTGAATCCTACACCAGCTGGGTACTGAATCCTACACCAGCTGGGTCCTGAATCCTAAGCCAGCTGGGTACTGAATCCGATACGAGCTGGGTACTGAATCCAATACCAGCTGGGTACTGAATCCGACACCAGCTGGGTACTGAATCCTACAGCAGCTGGGTACTGAATCGCACACCAGCTGGGTACTGAATCTCACATCAGCTGGATACTGAATCTCACACCAGCTGGGTACTGAATCTCACACCAGCTGGGTACTGAATTTCACACCAGCTGGGTACTGAATCTCGCACCAGTTCGGTACAGAATCCCATACCAGCTCGGTACTGAATCCTACACCAGCTGGGTACTGAAACCTACACCAGCTGGGTACTGAATCCTACACCAGCTGGGTACTGAATCCTATGCCAGCTGGGTACTGAATCCTACACCAGCTGGGGACTGAATCGCACACCAGCCGGGTACTGAATCTCACACCAGCCGGGTACTGAATCTCACAGCAGCTGGGTACTGAATCCCACACCAGCTGGGGACTGAATTGCACACCAGCCGGGTATTGAATCTCATACCAGCCGGGTACTGAATCTCACACCAGCCGGGTACTGAATCTCACACCAGCTGGGTACTGAATGTCACACCAGCTGGATACTGAATCCCACACCAGCTGGGTATTGAATCTCACACCAGCTGGGTACTGAATACTACACCAGCTGGGTACTGAATCCTATGCCAGCTAGGTACTGAATCCTACACCTGCTGTCTACTGAATCCTACACCAGCTGGGTACTGAATCCTACACCAGCTGGGGACTGAATCGCACACCAGCCGGGTACTGAATCTCACACCAGCCGGGTACTGAATCTCACACCAGCTGGGTACTGAATCCCACACCAGCTGGGTACTGAATCCTACGCCAGCTGGCTACTGAATCCTATCCCAGCTGGATACTGAATCCTACACCAGCTGGGTACTGAATCCGACACCAGCTGGGTACTGATACGCACACCAGCCCATACTGAATCTCACACCAGCCGGGTACTGAATCCCACACCAGCTGGGTACTGAATCCCACACCTGCTGGGTACTGAATCCTACACCAGCTGGGTTGTGAATCGCACACCAGCTGGGTACTGAATCCTACACCAGCTGGGTATTGAATCTCACACCAGCCGGGTAATGAATCTCACACCAGCTGGGTACTGAATCCCACACCAGCTCGGTACTGAATCCTACACCAGTTGGGTACTGAATACTACACCAGATGGGGACTGAATCCTACACCACCTGGGTACTGAATCCTACACCAGCTGGGTACTGAATCCTACACCAGCTGGGTATTGAATCTCACACCAGCCGGGTAATGAATCTCACACCAGCTGGGTAATGAATCCTACACCAGCTAGGTATTGAATATTATCCCAGCTGGGTACTGAAGCCTACACCAGCTGGGTACTGAATTCTACACCAGCTGGGAATTGAATATTATTCCAGCTGGGTACTGAATCCTACACCAGCTGGGTACTGAATCTCACACCAGCTGGGTACTGAATCCTACACCAGCTGGGTACTGAATCCGACACCAGCTGGGTACTGAATCGCACACCAGCCCATACTGAATCTCACACCAGCCGGGTACTGAATCTCACACCAACTGTGTACTGAATCCTACACCAGCTGGGTACTGAATACGACGCCAGCTGGGTACTGAATCCTACAACAGCTGGGCACTGAATCTCACACTAGCTGGGCACTGAATCCTACACCAGCTGGGTACTGAATCCTACGTCAGCTGGGTACTGAATCCTATACCAGCTGGGTACTGAATCTCACACCAGCTCGGTACTGAATCCTATACCAGCTGGGTACTGAATCCTACACCAGCTGGGGACTGAATCTCACACCAGCTGGGTACTGAATCTCACACCAGCTGGGTACTAAATCTCACACCAGCTGGGGACTGAATCAAACATCAGCTGGGTACTGAATCTCACACCAGCTGGGTACTGAATCTCACACCAGCTGGGGACTGAATCTCACACCAGCTGGGTACTAAATCTCACACCAGCTTGGTAATGAATCTCACACCAGCTGGGTAATGAATCTCACACCAGCTGGGTACTGAATCCCACACCAGCTGGGTACTGAATGCTACACCAGCTGGCTACTGAATCCTACCCCAGCTGGGTACTGAATCCTACACCAGCTGGGTACTGAATCCTACACCAGCTGGGTACTGAATCGCACACCAGCCGGGTACTAAATCTCACACCAGCCGAGTACTGAAACCCACACCAGCTGGGTACTGAATCCTACACCAGATGGGTCCTGAATCCTACACTAGCTGGATACTGAATCCTACACCAGCTGGGTACTAAAGCTCACACCCGCTGGGTACTGAATCTCACAACAGCTGGGTACTGAATCTCACACCAGCTGGGTACTGAATCCTACACCAGCTGGGTACTGAATCGCACACCAGCCGGGTACTAAATCTCACACCAGCCGGGTACTGAATCCCACACCAGCTCGTGACTGAATCCTACACCAGCTGGGAACTGAAACATACACCAGCTGGGCACTGAATCCTACACCAGCTGGGTACTGAATCCTACGCCAGCTCGGTACTGAATCCTATCCCAGCTTGGTACTGAATCCGACACCAGCCGGGTACTGAATCCTACACCAGCTGGGTGCTGAATCCTATCCCAGCTGGGTACTGAATCCTATCCCAGCTGGGTACTGAATCCCACACCAGCTGGGTACAGAATCATACAACAGCTGAGTGCTGAATCTCATACCAGCTGGGTACTGAATCTCACACCAGCTGGGTACTGAATCCAACACCAGCTCTGGACTGAATCTCACACCAGCTGGGTACTGAATCTCACACCAGCTGGGTACTGAATCCTACACTAGCTGGTTACTGAATCCTAAGCCAGCTGGGTCCTGAATCCTTTACCAGCTGGGTACTGAATCCTACACCAGCTGGGTACTGAATCGCTCACCAGCTGGGTACTGAATCTCACACCAGCTGGGTACTGAATCTCACACCAGCTGGGTACTGAATCTCACACAAGCTGGGTACTGAATTTCACACCAGCTGGGTACTGAATCTCGCACCAGTTCGGTACAGAATCCCATACCAGCTCGGTACTGAATCCTACACCAGCTGGGTACTGAAACCTACACCAGTTCGGTACTGAATCCTACACCAGCTGGGTACTGAAACCTACACCAGCTGGGTACTGAATCCTACACCAGCTGGGTACTGAATCCTATGCCAGCTGGGTACTGAATCCTACACCAGCTGGGTACTGAATCCTATGCCAGCTGGGTACTGAATCCTACACCAGCTGTGGACAGAATCGCACACCAGCCGGGTACTGAATCTCACACCAGCCGGGTACTGAATCTCACAGCAGCTGGGTACTGAATCCCACACCAGCTGGGGACTGAATTGCACACCAGCTGGTACTGAATCTCACACCAGCTGGGTACTGAACCCTACACCAGCTGGGTACTGAAACGCACACCAGCTGGATTCTGAATCTCACACCAGCTGGGTACTGAATCTCATACCAGCTGGGTAATGAATCTCACACCAGCTGGGTACTGAATCCCACACCAGCTGGGTACTGAATCCTACGCCAGCTGGCTACTGAATCCTATCCTAGCTGGGTACTGAACCCTACGCCAGCTGGGTACTGAATCCTATCCCAGCTGGGTACTGAATCCTACACCAGCTGGGTACTGAATCCTACACCAGCTGGGTACTGAATCCTAAGCCAGCTGGGTACTGAATCCGATACGAGCTGGGTACTGAATCCGATACCAGCTGGGTACTGAATCCGACACCAGCTGGGTACTGAATCCTACACCAGCTGGGTACTGAATCGCACACCAGCTGGGTACTGAATCTCACATCAGCTGGATACTGAATCTCACACCAGCTGGGTACTGAATCTCACACCAGCTGGGTACTGAAACCTACACCAGCTGGGTACTGAATCCTATCCCAGCTGGGTACTGAATCGTACACCAGCTGTGCACTGAATCCTACACCAGCTGGGTACTGAATCCTATCCCAGCTGGGTACTGAATCCTACGCCAGCTGGGTACTGAATCCTATCCCAGCTGGGTACTGAATTCTACGCCAGCTGGGTACTGAATCCTACACCAGCTGGGTACTGAATCCTATCCCAGCTGGGTACTGAATCCTACGCCAGCTGGGTACTGAATCCTACGCCAGCTGGGTACTGAATCGCACACCAGCCGGGTACTAAATCTCACACCAGCCAGGTACTGAATCCCACACCAGCTCGGGACTGAATCCTACACCAGCTGGGAACTGAAACCTACACCAGCTCGGTACTGAATCCTATCCCAGCTGGGGACTGAAACCCACACCAGCTGGGTACTGGATCCTACACCTGCTGGATACTGAATCCAAAACCAGCTGGGTACAGAATCTCACACCAGCTGGGTACTGAATCTCACACCAGCTGAGTACTGAATCTCACACCAAGTGGGTGCTGAAGCCGACACCAGCTGGGTGCAGAATCTCACACCAGCTGGGAACAGAATATCACGCCAGCTGGGTACTGAATCTCACACCAGCTGGGTACTGAATCTCACACTAGCTGTGTACTGAATCTCACTACACCTGGGCACTGAATCCTACGCCAGCTGGGTACTGAATCCTACACCAGCTGGGTACTGAATCGCACACCAGCCGGGTACTAAATCTCACACCAGCCAGGTACTGAATCCCACACCAGCTCGGGACTGAATCCTACACCAGCTGGGAACTGAAACCTACACCAGCTCGGTACTGAATCCTATCCCAGCTGGGGACTGAAACCCACACCAGCTGGGTACTGGATCCTACACCAGCTGGATACTGAATCCAACACCAGCTGGGTACAGAATCTCACACCAGCTGGGTACTGAATCTCACACCAGCTGAGTATTGAATCTCACACCAGCTGGGTACTGAATCTCACACCAGCTGGGTACTGAATCTTACACCAGCTGGGTACTGAAACCTGCACCAGTTGGGTACTGAATCCTACACCAGCTGGGTACTGAAACCTACACCAGCTGGGTACTGAATCCTACACCAGCTGGGTACTGAATCCTATGCCAGCTGGGTACTGAATCCTACACCAGCTGGGTACTGAATCCTATACCAGCTGGGTATTGAATCCGACACCAGCTGGATACTGAATCTCACATCAGCTGGGTACTGAATCCTACGCCAGCTGGGTACTGAATCCTACGCCAGCTGGGTACTGAAACCTACACCAGCTGGGTACTGAATCCAACACAAGCTGGGTACTGAATCCTACGCCAGCTGGGTACTGAATCCTATCCCAGCTGGGTACTGAATCTCACACCAGCCGGGTACTGAATCTCACACCAGCTGGGTACTGAATCCGACGCCAGCTGGATACTGAATCCTATCCCAGCTGGGTACTGAATCCTTACACCAGCTGGGTACTGAATCCCACACCAGCTGGGTACAGAATCATACACCAGCTGGGTCCTGAATCCTACACCAGCTGGGTACTGAATCCTACGCCAGCTGGGTACTGAATCCTACACCAGCTGGGTACTGAAGCTCACACCAGCTAGGTATTGCATCCTACGCCAGCTGGGTACTGAATCCTACACCAGCTGGGTACTAAATCTCACACCCGCTGGGTACTGAATCTCACACCAGCTGGGTAATGAACCTCACACCAGCTGTGTACTGAATCCTACAACAGCTGCGGACTGAATCTCATACCAACTGGGTACTGAATCCTATACCAGCTGGGTACTGAATCCTAAGCCAGCTGGGTACTGAATCCGATACGAGCTGGGTACTGAATCCTAAGCCAGCTGGGTACTGAATCCGATACCAGCTGGGTACTGAATCGCACACCAGCTGGGTACTGAATCTCACATCAGCTGGATACTGAATCTCACACCAGCTGGGTACTGAATCTCACACCAGTTGGGTACTGAAACCTACAGCAGCTGGGTACTGAATCATCTATCAGCTGGGTATTGAATCCGACACCAGCTGGATACTGAATCTCACACCAGCTGGGTACTGAATCCTACGCAAGCTGGGTACTGAATCCTACGCCAGCTGGGTACTGAATCGCACATCAGCCGGGTACTGAATCTCAAACCAGCCGGGTACTGAATCCCACACCTGCTCGGGACTGAATCCTACACCAGCTGGGTACTGAAACCTACACCAGCTGGGTACTGAATCCTACACCAGCTGGGTACTGAATCCTACGCCAGCTGGGTACTGAATCCTATCCCAGCAGGGTACTGAATCCTACACCAGCTGGGTACTGAATCCTACACCAGCTGGGTACTGAATCCTACGCCAGCTGGGTACTGAATCCTACGCCAGCTGGGTACTGAATCGCACACCAGCCGGGTACTAAATCTCACACCAGCCAGTTACTGAATCCCACACCAGCTCGGGACTGAATCCTACACCAGCTGGGAACTGAATCCTACACCAGCTGGGTACTGAATCCTACACCAGCTGGGTACTGAATCCTACGCCAGCTCGGTACTGAATCCTATCCCAGCTGGGTACTGAATCCTATCCCAGCTGGGTACTGAATCCCACACCAGCTGGGTACAGAATCATACACCAGCTGGGTACAGAATCATACACCAGCTGGGTGCTGAATCTCATACCAGCTGGGTACTGAATCTCACACCAGCTGGGTACTGAATCCAACACCAGCAGAGTACTGAATCTCACACCAGCTGGTACTGAATCTCACACCAGCTGAGTACTGAACCCGACACCAGCTGGGTACTGAAACCCACACCAGCTGGGTACTGGATCCTACACCAGCTGGATACTGAATCCAACACCAGCTGGTTACTGAATCTCACACCAGCTGGGTACTGAATCTCACACCAGCTGAGTACTGAATCTCACACAAGCTGGGGACTGGATCTCACTCCAGCTGGGTACTGAATCCTACACCAGCTGCGTACTGAATCTCACACCAAGTGGGTGCTGAAGCCGACACCAGCTGGGTGCAGAATCTCACACCAGCTGGGTACTGAATCTCATTCCACCTGGGCACTGAATCCGACACCAGCTGGGTACTGAATCTCATACCAGGTCGGTACTGAAGCCTACACAAGCTGGGTACTGAATCCTAAGCCAGCTGGGTACTGAATCGCACACCAGCTGGGTACAGAATTCCACACCAGCTCGGTACTGAATCTTACACCAGCTGGGTACTGAAACCTACACCAGTTAGGTACTGAATCCTATACCAGCTGGGTATTGAATCCGACACCAGCTGGATACTGAATCTCACACCAGCTCGGGACTGAATCCTACACCAGCTGGGTACTGAAACCTACAGCAGCTGGGTACTGAATCCTACACCAGCTGGGTACTGAATCCTACGCCAGCTGGATACTGAATCCTATCCCAGCTGGGTACTGAATTCTATACCAGTTGGGTACTGAATCCTACACCAGCTGGGTACTGAATCCTAAGCCAGCTGGGTACTGAATCCGATACGAGCTGGGTACTGAATCCTAAGCCAGCTGGGTACTGAATCCGATACCAGCTGGGTACTGAATCCTACACCAGCTGGGTACTGAATCCTACACCAGATGGGTACTGAATCGCACACCAGCTGGGTACTGAATCTCACATCAGCTGGATACTGAATCTCACACCAGCTGGGTACTGAATCTCACACCAGCTGGGTACTGAAACCTACACCAGCTGGGTACTGAATCCTACGCAAGTTGGGTACTGAATCCTACGCCAGCTGGGTACTGAATCGCACATCAGCCGGGAACTGAATCTCAAACCAGCCGGGTACTGAATCCCACACCAGCTCGGGACTGAATCCTACACCAGCTGGGTACGGAAACCTACACCAGCTGGGCACAGAATCCTACGCAAGTTGGGTACTGAATCCTACGCCAGCTGGGTACTGAATCACACATCAGCCGGGTACTGAATCTCAAACCAGCCGGGTACTGAATCCCACACCAGCTCGGTACTGAATCCTACACCAGCTGGGTACTGAAACCTACACCAGCTGGGCACTGAATCCTACACCAGCTGGGTACTGAATCCTACGCCAGCTGGGTACTGAATCCTATCCCAGCTGGGTACTGAATCGTACACCAGCTGTGCACTGAATCCTACACCAGCTGGGTACTGAATCCTATCCCAGCTGGGTACTGAATCCTACACCAGCTGGGTACTGAATCCTACGCCAGCTGGGTGCTGAATCCTATCCCAGCTGGGTACTGAATCCTACGCCAGCTGGGTACTGAATCCTACACCAGCTGGGTACTGAATCGCACACCAGCCGGGTACTAAATCTCACACCAGCCAGGTACTGAATCCCACACCAGCTCGGGACTGAATCCTACACCAGCTGGGAACTGAAACCTACACCAGCTCGGTACTGAATCCTATCCCAGCTGGGGACTGAAACCCACACCAGCTGGGTACTGGATCCTACACCAGCTGGATACTGAATCCAACACCAGCTGGGTACAGAATCTCACACCAGCTGGGTACTGAATCTCACACCAGCTGAGTACTGAATCTCACACCAAGTGGGTGCTGAAGCCGACACCAGCTGGGTGCAGAATCTCACACCAGCTGGGAACAGAATATCACGCCAGCTGGGAACTGAATCTCACACCAGCTGGGGACTGAATCTCACACTTGCTGTGTACTGAATCTCACTACACCTGGGCACTGAATCCTAAGCCAGCTGGGTACTGAATCAGATACGAGCTGGGTACTGAATCCTACACCAGCTGGGTACTGAAACCTACACCTGCTGGGTACTGAATCCTACACCAGCTGGGTACTGAATCGCACACCAGCTGGGTACTGAATCTCACATATGCTGGGTACTGAATCTCACACCAGCTGGGTACTGAATCTTACACCAGCTGGGTACTGAAACCTGCACCAGTTGGGTACTGAATCCTATACCAGCTGGGTATTGAATCCGACACCAGCTGGATACTGAATCCTACACCAGCTGGGTACTGAATCCTACACCAGCTGGGTACTGAAACCTACACCAGCTGGGCACTGAATCCTACACCAGCTGGGTACTGAATCCTACGCCAGCTGGGTACTGAATCCTATCCCAGCTGGGTACTGAATCGTACACCAGCTGTGCACTGAATCCTACACCAGCTGGGTACTGAATCCTACGCCAGCTGGGTACTGAATCCTACGCCAGCTGGGTACTGAATCGCACACCAGCCGGGTACTAAATCTCACACCAGCCAGTTACTGAATCCCACACCAGCTCGGGACTGAATCCTACACCAGCTGGGAACTGAATCCTACACCAGCTGGGTACTGAATCCTACACCAGCTGGGTACTGAATCCTACGCCAGCTCGGTACTGAATCCTATCCCAGCTGGGTACTGAATCCTATCCCAGCTGGGTACTGAATCCCACACCAGCTGGGTACAGAATCATACACCAGCTGGGTACAGAATCATACACCAGCTGGGTGCTGAATCTCATACCAGCTGGGTACTGAATCTCACACCAGCTGGGTACTGAATCCAACACCAGCAGAGTACTGAATCTCACACCAGCTGGTACTGAATCTCACACCAGCTGAGTACTGAACCCGACACCAGCTGGGTACTGAAACCCACACCAGCTGGGTACTGGATCCTACACCAGCTGGATACTGAATCCAACACCAGCTGGTTACTGAATCTCACACCAGCTGGGTACTGAATCTCACACCAGCTGAGTACTGAATCTCACACAAGCTGGGGACTGGATCTCACTCCAGCTGGGTACTGAATCCTACACCAGCTGCGTACTGAATCTCACACCAAGTGGGTGCTGAAGCCGACACCAGCTGGGTGCAGAATCTCACACCAGCTGGGTACTGAATCTCATTCCACCTGGGCACTGAATCCGACACCAGCTGGGTACTGAATCTCATACCAGGTCGGTACTGAAGCCTACACAAGCTGGGTACTGAATCCTAAGCCAGCTGGGTACTGAATCGCACATCAGCTGGGTACAGAATTCCACACCAGCTCGGTACTGAATCTTACACCAGCTGGGTACTGAAACCTACACCAGTTAGGTACTGAATCCTATACCAGCTGGGTATTGAATCCGACACCAGCTGGATACTGAATCTCACACCAGCTCGGGACTGAATCCTACACCAGCTGGGTACTGAAACCTACAGCAGCTGGGTACTGAATCCTACACCAGCTGGGTACTGAATCCTACGCCAGCTGGATACTGAATCCTATCCCAGCTGGGTACTGAATTCTATACCAGTTGGGTACTGAATCCTACACCAGCTGGGTACTGAATCCTAAGCCAGCTGGGTACTGAATCCGATACGAGCTGGGTACTGAATCCTAAGCCAGCTGGGTACTGAATCCGATACCAGCTGGGTACTGAATCCTACACCAGCTGGGTACTGAATCCTACACCAGATGGGTACTGAATCGCACACCAGCTGGGTACTGAATCTCACATCAGCTGGATACTGAATCTCACACCAGCTGGGTACTGAATCTCACACCAGCTGGGTACTGAAACCTACACCAGCTGGGTACTGAATCCTACGCAAGTTGGGTACTGAATCCTACGCCAGCTGGGTACTGAATCGCACATCAGCCGGGAACTGAATCTCAAACCAGCCGGGTACTGAATCCCACACCAGCTCGGGACTGAATCCTACACCAGCTGGGTACGGAAACCTACACCAGCTGGGCACTGAATCCTACGCAAGTTGGGTACTGAATCCTACGCCAGCTGGGTACTGAATCACACATCAGCCGGGTACTGAATCTCAAACCAGCCGGGTACTGAATCCCACACCAGCTCGGTACTGAATCCTACACCAGCTGGGTACTGAAACCTACACCAGCTGGGCACTGAATCCTACACCAGCTGGGTACTGAATCCTACGCCAGCTGGGTACTGAATCCTATCCCAGCTGGGTACTGAATCGTACACCAGCTGTGCACTGAATCCTACACCAGCTGGGTACTGAATCCTATCCCAGCTGGGTACTGAATCCTACGCCAGCTGGGTACTGAATTCTACGCCAGCTGGGTACTGAATCCTACACCAGCTGGGTACTGAATCCTACGCCAGCTGGGTGCTGAATCCTATCCCAGCTGGGTACTGAATCCTACGCCAGCTGGGTACTGAATCCTACACCAGCTGGGTACTGAATCGCACACCAGCCGGGTACTAAATCTCACACCAGCCAGGTACTGAATCCCACACCAGCTCGGGACTGAATCCTACACCAGCTGGGAACTGAAACCTACACCAGCTCGGTACTGAATCCTATCCCAGCTGGGGACTGAAACCCACACCAGCTGGGTACTGGATCCTACACCAGCTGGATACTGAATCCAACACCAGCTGGGTACAGAATCTCACACCAGCTGGGTACTGAATCTCACACCAGCTGAGTACTGAATCTCACACCAAGTGGGTGCTGAAGCCGACACCAGCTGGGTGCAGAATCTCACACCAGCTGGGAACAGAATATCACGCCAGCTGGGAACTGAATCTCACACCAGCTGGGGACTGAATCTCACACTTGCTGTGTACTGAATCTCACTACACCTGGGCACTGAATCCTAAGCCAGCTGGGTACTGAATCAGATACGAGCTGGGTACTGAATCCTACACCAGCTGGGTACTGAAACCTACACCTGCTGGGTACTGAATCCTACACCAGCTGGGTACTGAATCGCACACCAGCTGGGTACTGAATCTCACATATGCTGGGTACTGAATCTCACACCAGCTGGGTACTGAATCTTACACCAGCTGGGTACTGAAACCTGCACCAGTTGGGTACTGAATCCTATACCAGCTGGGTATTGAATCCGACACCAGCTGGATACTGAATCTCACACCAGCTCGGGACTGAATCCTACACCAGCTGGGTACTGAAACCTACACCAGCTGGGTACTGAATCCTACACCAGCTGGGTACTGAATCCTATACCAGCTGGGTACTGAATCCTACACCAGCTGGGTACTGAATCCTATACCAGCTGGGTATTGAATCCGACACCAGCTGGATAATGAATCTCACATCAGCTGGGTACTGAATCCTACGCCAGCTGGGTACTGAATCCCACGCCAGCTGGGTACTGAATCGCACACCAGCCGGGTACTAAATCTCACACCAGCCAGTTACTGAATCCCACACCAGCTCGGGACTGAATCCTACACCAGCTGGGAACTGAATCCTACACCAGCTGGGTACTGAATCCTACACCAGCTGGGTACTGAATCCTACGCCAGCTCGGTACTGAATCCTATCCCAGCTGGGTACTGAATCCTATCCCAGCTGGGTACTGAATCCCACACCAGCTGGGTACAGAATCATACACCAGCTGGGTGCTGAATCTCATACCAGCTGGGTACTGAATCTCACACCAGCTGGGTACTGAATCCAACACCAGCAGAGTACTGAATCTCACACCAGCTGGTACTGAATCTCACACCAGCTGAGTACTGAACCCGACACCAGCTGGGTACTGAAACCCACACCAGCTGGGTACTGGATCCTACACCAGCTGGATACTGAATCCAACACCAGCTGGTTACTGAATCTCACACCAGCTGGGTACTGAATCTCACACCAGCTGAGTACTGAATCTCACACAAGCTGGGGACTGGATCTCACTCCAGCTGGGTACTGAATCCTACACCAGCTGCGTACTGAATCTCACACCAAGTGGGTGCTGAAGCCGACACCAGCTGGGTGCAGAATCTCACACCAGCTGGGTACTGAATCTCATTCCACCTGGGCACTGAATCCGACACCAGCTGGGTACTGAATCTCATACCAGGTCGGTACTGAAGCCTACACAAGCTGGGTACTGAATCCTAAGCCAGCTGGGTACTGAATCGCACACCAGCTGGGTACAGAATTCCACACCAGCTCGGTACTGAATCTTACACCAGCTGGGTACTGAAACCTACACCAGTTAGGTACTGAATCCTATACCAGCTGGGTATTGAATCCGACACCAGCTGGATACTGAATCTCACACCAGCTCGGGACTGAATCCTACACCAGCTGGGTACTGAAACCTACAGCAGCTGGGTACTGAATCCTACACCAGCTGGGTACTGAATCCTACGCCAGCTGGATACTGAATCCTATCCCAGCTGGGTACTGAATTCTATACCAGTTGGGTACTGAATCCTACACCAGCTGGGTACTGAATCCTAAGCCAGCTGGGTACTGAATCCGATACGAGCTGGGTACTGAATCCTAAGCCAGCTGGGTACTGAATCCGATACCAGCTGGGTACTGAATCCTACACCAGCTGGGTACTGAATCCTGCACCAGCTGGGTACTGAATCTCACATCAGCTGGATACTGAATCTCAAACCAGCCGGGTACTGAATCCCACACCAGCTCGGGACTGAATCCTACACCAGCTGGGTACGGAAACCTGCACCAGCTGGGCACTGAATCCTACGCAAGTTGGGTACTGAATCCTACGCCAGCTGGGTACTGAATCGCACATCAGCCGGGTACTGAATCTCAAACCAGCCGGGTACTGAATCCCACACCAGCTCGGTACTGAATCCTACACCAGCTGGGTACTGAAACCTACACCAGCTGGGCACTGAATCCTACACCAGCTGGGTACTGAATCCTACGCCAGCTGGGTACTGAATCCTATCCCAGCTGGGTACTGAATCGTACACCAGCTGTGCACTGAATCCTACACCAGCTGGGTACTGAATCCTATCCCAGCTGGGTACTGAATCCTACGCCAGCTGGGTACTGAATCCTATCCCAGCTGGGTACTGAATTCTACGCCAGCTGGGTACTGAATCCTACACCAGCTGGGTACTGAATCCTACGCCAGCTGGGTGCTGAATCCTATCCCAGCTGGGTACTGAATCCTACGCCAGCTGGGTACTGAATCCTACACCAGCTGGGTACTGAATCGCACACCAGCCGGGTACTAAATCTCACACCAGCCAGGTACTGAATCCCACACCAGCTCGGGACTGAATCCTACACCAGCTGGGAACTGAAACCTACACCAGCTCGGTACTGAATCCTATCCCAGCTGGGGACTGAAACCCACACCAGCTGGGTACTGAATCTCACACCAGCTGAGTACTGAATCTCACACCAAGTGGGTGCTGAAGCCGACACCAGCTGGGTGCAGAATCTCACACCAGCTGGGAACAGAATATCACGCCAGCTGGGAACTGAATCTCACACCAGCTGGGGACTGAATCTCACACTTGCTGTGTACTGAATCTCACTACACCTGGGCACTGAATCCTAAGCCAGCTGGGTACTGAATCAGATACGAGCTGGGTACTGAATCCTACACCAGCTGGGTACTGAAACCTACACCAGCTGGGTACTGAATCCTACACCAGCTGGGTACTGAATCGCACACCAGCTGGGTACTGAATCTCACATATGCTGGGTACTGAATCTCACGCCAGCTGGGTACTGAATCTTACACCAGCTGGGTACTGAAACCTGCACCAGTTGGGTACTGAATCCTATACCAGCTGGGTATTGAATCCGACACCAGCTGGATACTGAATCTCACACCAGCTCGGGACTGAATCCTACACCAGCTGGGTACTGAAACCTACACCAGCTGGGTACTGAATCCTACACCAGCTGGGTACTGAATCCTATACCAGCTGGGTACTGAATCCTACACCAGCTGGGTACTGAATCCTATACCAGCTGGGTATTGAATCCGACACCAGCTGGATAATGAATCTCACATCAGCTGGGTACTGAATCCTACGCCAGCTGGGTACTGAATCCCACGCCAGCTGGGTACTGAATCGCACACCAGCCGGTTACTGAATCTCACACCAGCCGGGTACTGAATCCCACACCAGCTCGGGACTGAATCCTACACCAGCTGGGTACTGAAACCTACACCAGCTGGGTACTGAATCCAACACCAGCTGGGTACTGAATCCTACGCCAGCTGGGTGCTGAATCCTATCCCAACTGGGTACTGAATCCTACGCCAGCTGGGTACTGAATCCTACACCAGCTGGGTACTGAATCGCACACCAGCCGGGTACTAAATCTCACACCAGCCAGGTACTGAATCCCACACCAGCTCGGGACTGAATCCTACACCAGCTGGGAACTGAAACCTACACCAGCTCGGTACTGAATCCTATCCCAGCTGGGGACTGAAACCTACACCAGCTGGGTACTGGATCCTACACCAGCTGGATACTGAATCCAACACCAGCTGGGTACAGAATCTCACACCAGCTGGGTACTGAATCTCACACCAGCAGAGTACTGAATCTCACACCAAGTGGGTGCTGAAGCCGACACCAGCTGGGTGCTGAATCTCATACCAGCTGGGTACTAAACCTCACACCAGCTGGGTACTGAATCCAACACCAGCTGGGTACTGAATCTCACACCAGCTGGGTACTGAACCCTACACCAGCTGGGTACTGAAACCCACACCAGCTGGGTACTGGATCCTGCACCAGCTGGATACTGAATCTCACACCAGCTGGGTACTGAATCTCACACCAGCTGGGTAATGAATCTCACACCAGCTGGGTACTGAATCCTACACCAGCTGGGTAGTGAATCTCACACCATCTGGGTACTGAATCCAACACCAGCTGGGTACTGAATCTCACACCAGCTGGGTACTGAATCTCACACTAGCTGTGTACTGAATCTCACTACACCTGGGCACTGAATCCTAAGCCAGCTGGGTACTGAATCAGATACGAGCTGGGTACTGAATCCTACACCAGCTGGGTACTGAATCGCACACCAGCTGGGTACTGAATCTCACATCAGCTGGGTACTGAATCTCACACCAGCTGGGTACTGAATCTTACACCAGCTGGGTACTGAAACCTGCACCAGTTGGGTACTGAATCCTATACCAGCTGGGTATTGAATCCGACACCAGCTGGATACTGAATCTCACACCAGCTCAGGACTGAATCCTACACCAGCTGGGTACTGAAACCGACACCAGCTGGGTACTGAATCCTACACCAGCTGGGTACTGAATCCTATGCCAGCTGGGTACTGAATCCTACACCAGCTGGGTACTGAATCCTATACCAGCTGGGTATTGAATCCGACACCAGCTGGATACTGAATCTCACATCAGCTGGGTACTGAATCCTACGCCAACTGGGTACTGAATCCTACGCCAGCTGGGTACTGAATCGCACACCAGCCGGGTACTGAATCTCACACCAGCTCGGGACTGAATCCTAAACCAGCCGGGTACTGAAACCTACGCCAGCTGGGTACTGAATCTCACACCAGCCGGGTACTGAATCTCACACCAGCTGGGAACTGAATCCGACGCTAGCTGGATACTGAATCCTATCCCACCTGGGTACTGAATCCTTACACCAGCTGGGTACTGAATCCCACACCAGCTGGGTACAGAATCATACACCAGCTGGGTGCTGAATCTCATACCAGCTGGGTACTGAATCTCACACCAGCTGGGTAGTGAATCTCACACCATCTGGGTACTGAATCCAACACCAGCTGGGTACTGAATCTCACACCAGCTGGGTACTGAATCTCACACTAGCTGTGTACTGAATCTCACTACACCTGGGCACTGAATCCTAAGCCAGCTGGGTACTGAATCAGATACGAGCTGGGTACTGAATCCTACACCAGCTGGGTACTGAATCGCACACCAGCTGGGTACTGAATCTCACACCATCTGGGTACTGAATCCAACACCAGCTGGGTACTGAATCTCACACCAGCTGGGTACTGAATCTCACACTAGCTGTGTACTGAATCTCACTACACCTGGGCACTGAATCCTAAGCCAGCTGGGTACTGAATCAGATACGAGCTGGGTACTGAAACCTGCACCAGTTGGGTACTGAATCCTATACCAGCTGGGTATTGAATCCGACACCAGCTGGATACTGAATCTCACACCAGCTCGGGACTGAATCCTACACCAGCTGGGTACTGAAACCTACACCAGCTGGGTACTGAATCCTACACCAGCTGGGTACTGAATCCTATGCCAGCTGGGTACTGAATCCTAAACCAGCTGGGTACTGAATCCTATACCAGCTGGGTGTTGAATCCGACACCAGCTGGATAATGAATCTCACATCAGCTGGGTACTGAATCCTACGCCAGCTGGGTACTGAATCCCACGCCAGCTGGGTACTGAATCGCACACCAGCCGGTTACTGAATCTCACACCAGCCGGGTACTGAATCCCACACCAGCTCGGGACTGAATCCTACACCAGCTGGGTACTGAAACCTACACCAGCTGGGTACTGAATCCAACACCAGCTGGGTACTGAATCCTACGCCAGCTGGGTACTGAATCTCACACCAGCCGGCTACTGAATCTCACACCAGCTGGGTACTGAATCCGACGCCAGCTGGATACTGAATCCTATCCCAGCTGGGTACTGAATCCTTACACCAGCTGGGTACTGAATCCCACACCAGCTGGGTACAGAATCATACACCAGCTGGGTGCTGAATCTCATACCAGCTGGGTACTAAACCTCACACCAGCTGGGTACTGAATCCAACACCAGCTGGGTACTGAATCTCACACCAGCTGGGTACTGAACCCTACACCAGCTGGGTACTGAAACCCACACCAGCTGGGTACTGGATCCTGCACCAGCTGGATACTGAATCTCACACCAGCTGGGTACTGAATCTCACACCAGCTGGGTACTGAATCCTACACCAGCTGGGTAGTGAATCTCACACCATCTGGGTACTGAATCCAACACCAGCTGGGTACTGAATCTCACACCAGCTGGGTACTGAATCTCACACTAGCTGTGTACTGAATCTCACTACACCTGGGCACTGAATCCTAAGCCAGCTGGGTACTGAATCAGATACGAGCTGGGTACTGAATCCTACACCAGCTGGGTACTGAATCGCACACCAGCTGGGTACTGAATCTCACATCAGCTGGGTACTGAATCTCACACCAGCTGGGTACTGAAACCTGCACCAGTTGGGTACTGAATCCTATACCAGCTGGGTACTGAATCCTATCCCAGCTGGGTACTGAATCGTACACCAGCTGTGCACTGAATCCTACACCAGCTGGGTACTGAATCCTATCCCAGCTGGGTACTGAATCGTACACCAGCTGTGCACTGAATCCTACACCAGCTGGGTACTGAATCCTATCCCAGCTGGGTACTGAATCCTACGCCAGCTGGGTACTGAATCTTACACCAGCTGGGTACTGAAACCTGCACCAGTTGGGTACTGAATCCTATACCAGCTGGGTACTGAATCCTATCCCAGCTGGGTACTGAATCGTACACCAGCTGTGCACTGAATCCTACACCAGCTGGGTACTGAATCCTATCCCAGCTGGGTATTGAATCCTACGCCAGCTGGGTACTGAATTCCAACCCAGCTGGGTACTGAATTCTACGCCAGCTGGGTACTGAATCCTACACCAGCTGGGTACTGAATCCTACGCCAGCTGGGTGCTGAATCCTATCCCAGCTGGGTACTGAATCCTACGCCAGCTGGGTACTGAATCCTACACCAGCTGGGTACTGAATCGCACACCAGCCGGGTACTAAATCTCACACCAGCCAGGTACTGAATCCCACACCAGCTCGGGACTGAATCCTACACCAGCTGGGAACTGAAACCTACACCAGCTCGGTACTGAATCCTATCCCAGCTGGGGACTGAAACCCACACCAGCTGGGTACTGGATCCTACACCAGCTGGATACTGAATCCAACACCAGCTGGGTACAGAATCTCACACCAGCTGGGTACTGAATCTCACACCAGCTGAGTACTGAATCTCACACCAAGTGGGTGCTGAAGCCGACACCAGCTGGGTGCAGAATCTCATACCAGCTGGGAACAGAATATCACGCCAGCTGGGAACTGAATCTCACACCAGCTGGGGACTGAATCTCACACTAGCTGTGTACTGAATCTCACTACACCTGGGCACTGAATCCTAAGCCAGCTGGGTACTGAATCAGATACGAGCTGGGTACTGAATCCTACACCAGCTGGGTACTGAATCGCACACCAGCTGGGTACTGAATCTCACATCAGCTGGGTACTGAATCTCACACCAGCTGGGTACTGAATCTTACACCAGCTGGGTACTGAAACCTGCACCAGTTGGGTACTGAATCCTATACCAGCTGGGTATTGAATCCGACACCAGCTGGATACTGAATCTCACACCAGCTCGGGACTGAATCCTACACCAGCTGGGTACTGAAACCTACACCAGCTGGGTACTGAATCCTACACCAGCTGGGTACTGAATCCTATGCCAGCTGGGTACTGAATCCTACACCAGCTGGGTACTGAATCCTATACCAGCTGGGTATTGAATCCGACACCAGCTGGATAATGAATCTCACATCAGCTGGGTACTGAATCCTACGCCAGCTGGGTACTGAATCCCACGCCAGCTGGGTACTGAATCGCACACCAGCCGGTTACTGAATCTCACACCAGCCGGGTACTGAATCCCACACCAGCTCGGGACTGAATCCTACACCAGCTGGGTACTGAAACCTACACCAGCTGGGTACTGAATCCAACACCAGCTGGGTACTGAATCCTACGCCAGCTGGGTACTGAATCTCACACCAGCCGGGTACTGAATCTCACACCAGCTGGGTACTGAATCCGACGCCAGCTGGATACTGAATCCTATCCCAGCTGGGTACTGAATCCTTACACCAGCTGGGTACTGAATCCCACACCAGCTGGGTACAGAATCATACACCAGCTGGGTGCTGAATCTCATACCAGCTGGGTACTAAACCTCACACCAGCTGGGTACTGAATCCAACACCAGCTGGGTACCGAATCTCACACCAGCTGGGTACTGAACCCTACACCAGCTGGGTACTGAAACCCACACCAGCTGGGTACTGGATCCTGCACCAGCTGGATACTGAATCTCACACCAGCTGGGTACTGAATCTCACACCAGCTGGGTAATGAATCTCACACCAGCTGGGTACTGAATCCTATACCAGCTGGGTAGTGAATCTCACACCATCTGGGTACTGAATCCAACACCAGCTGGGTACTGAATCTCACACCAGCTGGGTACTGAATCTCACACTAGCTGTGTACTGAATCTCACTACACCTGGGCACTGAATCCTAAGCCAGCTGGGTACTGAATCAGATACGAGCTGGGTACTGAATCCTACACCAGCTGGGTACTGAATCGCACACCAGCTGGGTACTGAATCTCACATCAGCTGGGTACTGAATCTCACACCAGCTGGGTACTGAAACCTGCACCAGTTGGGTACTGAATCCTATACCAGCTGGGTACTGAATCCTATCCCAGCTGGGTACTGAATCGTACACCAGCTGTGCACTGAATCCTACACCAGCTGGGTACTGAATCCTATACCAGCTGGGTACTGAATCCTATCCCAGCTGGGTACTGAATCGTACACCAGCTGTGCACTGAATCCTACACCAGCTGGGTACTGAATCCTATCCCAGCAGGGTACTGAAACCTACACCAGCTGGGTACTGAATCTTACACCAGCTGGGTACTGAATCCTACGCCAGCTGGGTGCTGAATCCTATCCCAGCTGGGTACTGAATCCTACGCCAGCTGGGTACTGAATCCTACACCAGCTGGGTACTGAATCGCACACCAGCCGGGTACTAAATCTCACACCAGCCAGGTACTGAATCCCACACCAGCTCGGGACTGAATCCTACACCAGCTGGGAACTGAAACCTACACCAGCTCGGTACTGAATCCTATCCCAGCTGGGGACTGAAACCCACACCAGCTGGGTACTGGATCCTACACCAGCTGGATACTGAATCCAACACCAGCTGGGTACAGAATCTCACACCAGCTGGGTACTGAATCTCACACCAGCTGAGTACTGAATCTCACACCAAGTGGGTGCTGAAGCCGACACCAGCTGGGTGCAGAATCTCATACCAGCTGGGAACAGAATATCACGCCAGCTGGGAACTGAATCTCACACCAGCTGGGGACTGAATCTCACACTAGCTGTGTACTGAATCTCACTACACCTGGGCACTGAATCCTAAGCCAGCTGGGTACTGAATCAGATACGAGCTGGGTACTGAATCCTACACCAGCTGGGTACTGAATCGCACACCAGCTGGGTACTGAATCTCACATCAGCTGGGTACTGAATCTCACACCAGCTGGGTACTGAATCTTACACCAGCTGGGTACTGAAACCTGCACCAGTTGGGTACTGAATCCTATACCAGCTGGGTATTGAATCCGACACCAGCTGGATACTGAATCTCACACCAGCTCGGGACTGAATCCTACACCAGCTGGGTACTGAAACCTACACCAGCTGGGTACTGAATCCTACACCAGCTGGGTACTGAATCCTATGCCAGCTGGGTACTGAATCCTACACCAGCTGGGTACTGAATCCTATACCAGCTGGGTATTGAATCCGACGCCAGCTGGATACTGAATCCTATCCCAGCTGGGTACTGAATCCTTACACCAGCTGGGTACTGAATCCCACACCAGCTGGGTACAGAATCATACACCAGCTGGGTGCTGAATCTCATACCAGCTGGGTACTAAACCTCACACCAGCTGGGTACTGAATCCAACACCAGCTGGGTACTGAATCTCACACCAGCTGGGTACTGAACCCTACACCAGCTGGGTACTGAAACCCACACCAGCTGGGTACTGGATCCTGCACCAGCTGGATACTGAATCTCACACCAGCTGGGTACTGAATCTCACACCAGATGGGTAATGAATCTCACACCAGCTGGGTACTGAATCCTACACCAGCTGGGTAGTGAATCTCACACCATCTGGGTACTGAATCCAACACCAGCTGGGTACTGAATCTCACACCAGCTGGGTACTGAATCTCACACTAGCTGTGTACTGAATCTCACTACACCTGGGCACTGAATGCTAAGCCAGCTGGGTACTGAATCAGATACGAGCTGGGTACTGAATCCTACACCAGCTGGGTACTGAATCGCACACCAGCTGGGTACTGAATCTCACATCAGCTGGGTACTGAATCTCACACCAGCTGGGTACTGAAACCTGCACCAGTTGGGTACTGAATCCTATACCAGCTGGGTACTGAATCCTATCCCAGCTGGGTACTGAATCGTACACCAGCTGTGCACTGAATCCTACACCAGCTGGGTACGGAATCCTATACCAGCTGGGTACTGAATCCTATCCCAGCTGGGTACTGAATCGTACACCAGCTGTGCACTGAATCCTACACCAGCTGGGTACTGAATCCTATCCCAGCTGGGTACTGAATCCTACGCCAGCTGGGTACTGAATCTTACACCAGCTGGGTACTGAAACCTGCACCAGTTGGGTACTGAATCCTTTACCAGCTGGGTACTGAATCCTATCCCAGCTGGGTACTGAATCGTACACCAGCTGTGCACTGAATCCTACACCAGCTGGGTACTGAATCCTATCCCAGCTGGGTACTGAATCCTACGCCAGCTGGGTACTGAATCCTATCCCAGCTGGGTGCTGAATCCTATCCCAGCTGGGTACTGAATCCTACGCCAGCTGGGTACTGAATCCTACACCAGCTGGGTACTGAATCGCACACCAGCCGGGTACTAAATCTCACACCAGCCAGGTACTGAATCCCACACCAGCTCGGGACTGAATCCTACACCAGCTGGGAACTGAAACCTACACCAGCTCGGTACTGAATCCTATCCCAGCTGGGGACTGAAACCCACACCAGCTGGGTACTGGATCCTACACCAGCTGGATACTGAATCCAACACCAGCTGAGTACTGAATCTCACACCAAGTGGGTGCTGAAGCCAACATCAGCTGGGTGCAGAATCTCACACCAGCTGGGTACTGAATCTCACACCAAGTGGGTGCTGAAGCCGACACCAGCTGGGTGCAGAATCTCACACCAGCTGGGAACAGAATATCACGCCAGCTGGGAACTGAATCTCACACCAGCTGGGGACTGAATCTCACACTAGCTGTGTACTGAATCTCACCACACCTGGGCACTGAATCCTAAGCCAGCTGGGTACTGAATCAGATACGAGCTGGGTACTGAATCCTACACCAGCTGGGTACTGAATCGCACACCAGCTGGGTACTGAATCTCACATCAGCTGGGTACTGAATCTCACACCAGCTGGGTACTGAATCTTACACCAGCTGGGTACTGAAACCTGCACCAGTTGGGTACTGAATCCTATACCAGCTGGGTATTGAATCCGACACCAGCTGGATACTGAATCTCACACCAGCTCGGGACTGAATCCTACACCAGCTCGGGACTGAATCCTACACCAGCTGGGTACTGAAACCTACACCAGCTGGGTACTGAATCCTACACCAGCTGGGTACTGAATCCTATGCCAGCTGGGTACTGAATCCTACACCAGCTGGGTACTGAATCCTATACCAGCTGGGTATTGAATCCGACACCAGCTGGATAATGAATCTCACATCAGCTGGGTACTGAATCCTACGCCAGCTGGGTACTGAATCCCACGCCAGCTGGGTACTGAATCGCACACCAGCCGGTTACTGAATCTCACACCAGCCGGGTACTGAATCCCACACCAGCTCGGGACTGAATCCTACACCAGCTGGGTACTGAAACCTACACCAGCTGGGTACTGAATCCAACACCAGCTGGGTACTGAATCCTACGCCAGCTGGGTACTGAATCTCACACCAGCCGGGTACTGAATCTCACACCAGCTGGGTACTGAATCCGACGCCAGCTGGATACTGAATCCTATCCCAGCTGGGTACTGAATCCTTACACCAGCTGGGTACTGAATCCCACACCAGCTGGGTACAGAATCATACACCAGCTGGGTGCTGAATCTCATACCAGCTGGGTACTAAACCTCACACCAGCTGGGTACTGAATCCAACACCAGCTGGGTACTGAATCTCACACCAGCTGGGTACTGAACCCTACACCAGCTGGGTACTGAAACCCACACCAGCTGGGTACTGGATCCTGCACCAGCTGGATACTGAATCTCACACCAGCTGGGTACTGAATCTCACACCAGCTGGGTAATGAATCTCACACCAGCTGGGTACTGAATCTCACACTAGCTGTGTACTGAATCTCACTCCACCTGGGCACTGAATCCTACACCAGCTGGATACTGAATCTCATACCAGGTCGGTACTGAAGCCTACACAAGCTGGGTACTCAATCCTACACCAGCTGGCTACTGAATCACACACCAGCTGGGTACTGAATCTCACACCAGCTGGGTAATGAATCTCACACCAGCTGGGTACTAAATCTCACACCAGCTCAGTCCTGAATCTCACACCAGCTGGGTACTGAATCTCAAAGCAGCTGGGTACTGAATACTACACCAGCTGGGTACTGAATCTCACACCAACTGGATACTGACTCTCACACCAGCTGGGTACTGAATCCTACACCAGCTGGGTACTGAATTCCACACCAGCTGGGTACAGAATCATACACCAGCTGGGTGCTGAATCTCATACCAACTGGGTACTGAATCTCATACCAGCTGGGTACTGAATCCAACACCAGCAGAGTACTGAATCTCACACCAGCTCGGACTGAATCTCACACCAGCTGGGTACTGAACCCTACACCAGCTGGGTACTGAAACCCACACTAGCTGGGTACTGGATCCAACATCAGCTGGCTACTGAATCTTACAGCAGCTGGGTACAAAATCTCACACCAGCTGGGTACTGAATCCTACACCAGCTGGATACTGAATCTCACACCAGCTGGGTCGTGAATCTCACACCATCTGGGTCCTGAATCTCACACCAGCTGGGTACTGAATCCTACACCAGCTGGATACTGAATCCCACATCAGCTGGGTTTTGAATTTCACACCAGCTGGGTACTGAATCTCACACCAGCTGGGTACTGAATCCTACACCAGCTGGGTGCTGAATTCTACACCAGCTGGGTTCTAAATCTCACACCAGCTGGGTACTGAACCTCACACCAGCTGGGTACTGAATCTCACACCAGCTGGGTAATGAATCTCACACCAGCTGGGTACTGAATCCCACATCAGCTGGGTACTGAATCTCACACCAGCTGGGTACGGAATCCGACACCAACTGGGTACTTAATTTCACACCAGCTGGGTACTGAAATCCACACCAGCTGGGTACTGAATCCGACACCAGCTGGGTACTGAATGTCACACCAGCTACGATATGAATCTCACACCAGCTGGGTACTGAATCCCACACCAGCTGGGTACTGAATCTGAAACCAGTTAGGTACTGAATCTCACACCAGCTGGGTACTAAATCCTCCACCAGCTTGCGACTGAATCCTACACCAGCTGGATACTGAATCTCACAGCAGCTGGGTCCTGAATCCTACACCAGCCGTGTGATGAATCCCACACCAGCTGGGTACTGAATCTTACACTAGTTGGGTACTGAATCTCACACCAGCTGGTTGCTGAATCCCACACCAGATGGGTACTTAATCCCATACCAGCTGGGATTTGAATCCAACACCAGCTGGGTACTGAATCTCACACCAGCTGGGTACTGAATCCCGCACCAGCAGGATACAGAATCCTACACCAGGTGGGTACTGACTCCTACACCAGCTGGATACTGAATCTCACACCAGTTGGGTCCTGAATTCTGCACCAGCTGGGTACTGAATCTCACACCAGCTGGGGACTGAATCTCACACCTGCTGGGTACTGAATCCCACACCAGCTCGGTACAGAATCCTACACCAGCTGGGTACTGAATCGCACACCAGCTGGGTACTTAATCCCACACCAGCTGGGATTTGAATCCAACACCAGCTGGGTACTGAATCTCACACCAGCTGGGTACTGAATTCTGCACCAGCTGGGTACTGAATCTCACACCAGCTGGGTACTGAATCCTATGCCAGCTGGGTACTGAATCCTATCCCAGCTGGGTACTGAATCCTACACCAGCTGGGTACTGAATCCTACACCAGCTGGGTACTGAATCCTATACCAGCTGGGTATTGAATCCGACACCAGCTGGATACTGAATCTCACATCAGCTGGGTACTGAATCGTACGCCAGCTGGGTACTGAATCCTACGCCAGCTGGGTACTGAATCGCACACCAGCCGGGTACTTAATCTCACACCAGCCGGGTACTGAATCCCACACCAGCTCGGGACTGAATCCTACACCAGCTCGGTACTGAAACCTACACTAGCTGGGTACTGAATCCTACGCCAGCTGGGTACTGAATCCTATCCCAGCCGGGTATTGAATCCTACACCAGCTGGGTACTGAATCCTACACCAGCTGGGTACTGAATCCTATCCCAGCTGGGTACTGAATCCTACACCAGCTGAGTACTGAATCCTACACCAGCTGGGTACTGAATCGCACACCAGCCCATACTGAATCTCACAAAAGCCGGGTACTGAATCTCACACCAGCTGGGTACTGAATCGTACACCAGCTGGGTACTGAATCCTTACACCAGCTGGGTACTGAATCCCACACCAGCTGGGTACAGAATCATACACCAGCTGGGTGCTGAATCTCATATCAGCTGGGTACTGAATCTCTCACCAGCTGGGTTCTGAATCCAACACCAGCTGGATACTGAAACCCACACCAGCTGGGTACTGGATCCTCCACCAGCTGGATACTGAATCTCACACCAGCTGGGTACAGAATCTCACACCAGCTGGGTACTAAATCCTACACCAGCTGGATACTGAATCTCACACCAGCTGGGTACTGAATCTCACACCAGCTGGGTACAGAATCTCACACCAGCTGGGTACTGAATCCGACACCAGCTGGGTAGTGAATCTCACACCATCTGGGTCCTGAATCCAACACCAGCTGGGTACTGAATCTCACACCAGCTGGGTACTGAATCTCACACCAGCTGGGTACTGAATCTCACACCAGCTGGGTACTGAATCTCACACCAGCTGGGTACTGAAACCTACACCAGCTGGGTACTGAATCTCACTCCAGCTGGGTACTGAAACCTACACCAGCTGGGTACTGAATCTCACACCAAGTGGGTACTGAAGCCGACAAAAGCTGGGTGCAGAATCTCACACCAGCTGGGAACTGAATATCACGCCAGCTCGGTACTGAATCTCACACCAGCTGGGTACTGAATCTCACACCAACTGGGTACTGAATCTCATACCAGCTGGGTACTGAATCCAACACCAGCAGAGTACTGAATCTCACACCAGCTGGGACTGAATCTCACAACAGCTGGGTAATGAACCCTACACCAGCTGGGTACTGAAACCCACACCAGCTGGGTACTGGATCCTACATCAGCTGGCTACTGAATCTCACAGCAGCTGGGTACAGAATCTCACACCAGCTGGGTACTGAATCCTACACCAGCTGGATACTGAATCTCACACCAGCTGGGTACTGAATTTCACACCAGCTGGGTACTGAATCTCACACCAGCTGGGTACTGAATCCTACACCAGCTGGGTGCTGAATTCTACACCAGCTGGGTTCTAAATCTCACACCAGCTGGGTACTGAACCTCACACCAGCTGGGTACTGAATCCCACACTAGCTGGGTAATGAATCTCACACCAGCTGGGTACTGAATCCCACATCAGCTGGGTACTGAATCTCACACCAGCTGGGTACAGAATCCGATACCACCTGGGTACTTAATTTCACACCAGCTGGGTACTGAAACCCACAAAAGCTGGGTACTGAATCCGACACCAGCTGGGTATTGAATCCCACACCAGCTGGGTACTGAATCTCACACCAGCTGTGTACTGAATCTCACTCCACCTGGGCACTGAATCCTACACCAGCTGGGTACTGAATCCTACACCAGCTGGGTACTGAATCCTATACCAGCTGGGTATTGAATCCGACACCAGCTGGATACTGAATCTCACATCAGCTGGGTACTGAATCGTACGCCAGCTGGGTACTGAATCCTACGCCAGCTGGGTACTGAATCGCACACCAGCCGGGTACTTAATCTCACACCAGCCGGGTACTGAATCCCACACCAGCTCGGGACTGAATCCTACACCAGCTCGGTACTGAAACCTACACCAGCTGGGTACTGAATCCTACGCCAGCTGGGTACTGAATCCTATCCCAGCCGGGTATTGAATCCTACACCAGCTGGGTACTGAATCCTACACCAGCTGGGTACTGAATCCTATCCCAGCTGGGTACTGAATCCTACACCAGCTGAGTACTGAATCCTACACCAGCTGGGTACTGAATCGCACACCAGCCCATACTGAATCTCACAAAAGCCGGGTACTGAATCTCACACCAGCTGGGTACTGAATCGTACACCAGCTGGGTACTGAATCCTTACACCAGCTGGGTACTGAATCCCACACCAGCTGGGTACAGAATCATACACCAGCTGGGTGCTGAATCTCATATCAGCTGGGTACTGAATCTCTCACCAGCTGGGTTCTGAATCCAACACCAGCTGGATACTGAAACCCACACCAGCTGGGTACTGGATCCTCCACCAGCTGGATACTGAATCTCACACCAGCTGGGTACAGAATCTCACACCAGCTGGGTACTAAATCCTACACCAGCTGGATACTGAATCTCACACCAGCTGGGTACTGAATCTCACACCAGCTGGGTACAGAATCTCACACCAGCTGGGTACTGAATCCGACACCAGCTGGGTAGTGAATCTCACACCATCTGGGTCCTGAATCCAACACCAGCTGGGTACTGAATCTCACACCAGCTGGGTACTGAATCTCACACCAGCTGGGTACTGAATCTCACACCAGCTGGGTACTGAATCTCACACCAGCTGGGTACTGAAACCTACACCAGCTGGGTACTGAATCTCACTCCAGCTGGGTACTGAAACCTACACCAGCTGGGTACTGAATCTCACACCAAGTGGGTACTGAAGCCGACAAAAGCTGGGTGCAGAATCTCACACCAGCTGGGAACTGAATATCACGCCAGCTCGGTACTGAATCTCACACCAGCTGGGTACTGAATCTCACACCAACTGGGTACTGAATCTCATACCAGCTGGGTACTGAATCCAACACCAGCAGAGTACTGAATCTCACACCAGCTGGGACTGAATCTCACAACAGCTGGGTAATGAACCCTACACCAGCTGGGTACTGAAACCCACACCAGCTGGGTACTGGATCCTACATCAGCTGGCTACTGAATCTCACAGCAGCTGGGTACAGAATCTCACACCAGCTGGGTACTGAATCCTACACCAGCTGGATACTGAATCTCACACCAGCTGGGTACTGAATTTCACACCAGCTGGGTACTGAATCTCACACCAGCTGGGTACTGAATCCTACACCAGCTGGGTGCTGAATTCTACACCAGCTGGGTTCTAAATCTCACACCAGCTGGGTACTGAACCTCACACCAGCTGGGTACTGAATCCCACACTAGCTGGGTAATGAATCTCACACCAGCTGGGTACTGAATCCCACATCAGCTGGGTACTGAATCTCACACCAGCTGGGTACAGAATCCGATACCACCTGGGTACTTAATTTCACACCAGCTGGGTACTGAAACCCACAAAAGCTGGGTACTGAATCCGACACCAGCTGGGTATTGAATCCCACACCAGCTGGGTACTGAATCTCACACCAGCTGTGTACTGAATCTCACTCCACCTGGGCACTGAATCCTACACCAGGTGGGTACTGAATCCTACACCAGCTGGGTACTGAATCTCACACCAGTTGGGTCCTGAATTCTGCACCAGCTGGGTACTGAATCCCACACCAGCTGGGTACTGAATCTCACGCCAGCTGGGTACTGAATCTCACACCAGCTGGGTACTGAATCTCACACCAGCTGTGTACTGAATCCTACACCATCTGGGTCCTGAATCCAACACCAGCTGGGCACTGAATCCTACACCAGCTGGGGACTGAATCTCACTCCAGCTGGGTACTGAATCCTACACCAGCTGGGTACTGAATCTCACACCAAGTGGGTACTGAATCCCAGATGAGCTGGGTACTGAATCTCATACCAGGTCGGTACTGAAGCCTACACAAGCTAGGTACTGAATCCTACACAAGCTGGCTACTGAATCACACACCAGCTGGGTAATGAATCTAACACCAGCTGGGTACTAAATCTCATACCAGCTCAGTACTGAATCTCACACCAGCTGGGTACTGAATCTCACACCAGCTGGGTAATGAATCTAACACCAGCTGGGTACTAAATCTCATACCAGCTCAGTACTGAATCTCACACCAGCTGGGTACTGAATCTCACTCCACCTGGGCACTGAATCCTACACGAGCTGGGTACTGAATCTCATACCAGGTCGGTACTGAAGCCTACACAAGCTGGCTACTGAATCACACACCAGCTGGGTACTGAATCTCACACCAGCTGGGTGCTGAATCTCAAACCAACTGGGTACTGAATCTCATACCAGCTGGGTACTGAATCCAACACCAGCAGAGTACTGAATCTCACACCAGCTGGGACTGAATCTCACACCAGCTGGGTAATGAACCCTACACCAGCTGGGTACTGAAACCCACACCAGCTGGGTACTGGATCCTACACCAGCTGGCTACTGAATCTCACAGCAGCTGGGTACAGAATCTCACACCAGCTGGGTACTGAATCTCACACCAGCTGGGTACTGAATCCTACACCAGCTGGATACTGAATCCCACGTCAGCTGGGATTTGAATCCTACACCAGCTGGGTACTCAATCTCACACCAGCTGGGTACTGAATTTCACACCAGCTGGGTACTGAATCTCACACCAGCTGGGTACTGAATCCTACACCAGCTGGGTGCTGAATTCTACACCAGCTAGGTTCTAAATCTCACACCAGCTGGGTACTGAACCTCACACCAACTGGGTACTGAATCTCACACCAGCTGGGTAATGAATCTCACACCAGCTGGGTACTGAATCCCACATCAGCTGGGTACTGAATCTCACACCAGCTGGGTACGGAATCCGACACCACCTGGGTACTTAATTTCACACCAGCTGGGTACTGAAACCCACACCAGCTGGGTACTGAATCCGACACCAGCTGGGTACTGAATGTCACACCAGCTAGGATATGAATCTCACACCAGCTGGGTACTGAATCCCACACCAGCTGGGTACTGAATCTGAAACCAGCTCGGTACTGAATCTCACACCAGCTGGGTACTGAATCCTCCACCAGCTTGTTATTGAATCCTACACCAGCTGGGTACTGAATCTCACAGCAGCTGGGTCCTGAATCCTACACCAGCCATGTGATGAATCCCACACCAGCTGGGTACTGAATCCTACACCAGTTGGGTACTGAATCTCACACCAGCTGGGTCCTGAATCCCACACCAGCTGGGTACTTAATCCCACACCAGCTGGGATTTGAATCCAACACCAGCTGGATACTGAATCTCACACCAGCTGGGTACTGAATCCTGCACCAGCAGGATACTGAATCGTACACCAGGTGGGTACTGACTCCTACACCAGCTGGATACTGAATCTCACACCAGTTGGGTCCTGAATTCTGCACCAGCTGGGTACTGAATCTCACACCAGCTGGGTACTGAATCTCACACCTGCTGGGTACTGAATTCCACACCAGCTCGGTACTGAATCCTACACCAGCTGGGTACTGAATCTCACACCAGCTGCGTACAGACTCCTACACCAGCTGGATACTGAATCTCACACCAGCTGGGTACTGAATCTCACACCAGTTGGGTCCTGAATCTCACACCAGCTGGATACTGAATCCTACACCAGGTGGGTACTGAATCCTGCACCAGCTGGATGCTGAATCTCACAGCAGTTGGGTACTGAATCCTGCACCAGCTGGATACTGAATCCTACACCAGGTGGGTACTGAATCTCACACCAGCTGGATACTGAATCCTACACCAGGTGGGTACTGAATCCTGCACCAGCTGGGTACTGAATCTCACAGCAGTTGGGTACTGAATCCTGCACCAGCTGGATACTGAATCCTACACCAGGTGGGTACTGAATCTCACACCAGCTGGATACTGAATCCTACACCAGGTGGGTACTGAATCCTGCACCAGCTGGATGCTGAATCTCACACCAGTTGGGTGCTGAATCCTGCACCAGCTGGGTACTGAATCCTACACCAGCTGGGTACTGAATCTCACACCAGCTGGGTACTGAATCTCGCACCAGCTGGGTACTGAATCCTACACCAGCTGGGTACTGAATCTCACACCTGCTGGGTACTGAATCTCACACCAGCTGGGTACTGAATCCTACACCAGGTGGGTACTGAATCCTGCACCAGCTGGATGCTGAATCTCACACCAGTTGGGTGCTGAATCCTGCACCAGCTGGGTACTGAATCTCACACCTGCTGGGTACTGAATCCTACACCAGGTGGGTACTGAATCCTGTACCAGCTGGATGCTGAATCTCACACCAGTTGGGTGCTGAATCCTGCACCAGCTGGGTACTGAATCTCACACCTGCTGGGTACTGAATCTCGCACCAGCTGGGTACTGAATCCTGCACCAGCTGGGTACTGAATCTCACACCAGCTGGGTACTAAATCTCGCACCAGCTGGATACTGAATCCTACACCAGCTGGGATTTGAATCCAACACCAGCTGGGTACTGAATCTCACACCAGCTGGGTACTGAATCCTACATCAGGTGGGTACTGAATCCTACACCAGCTGGATACTGAATCTCACACCAGTTGGGTCCTGAATTCTGCACCAGCTGGGTACTGAATCCTACACCAGGTGGGTACTGAATCCTGCACCAGCTGGGTACTGAATCTCACACCAGCTGGGTACTAAATCTCACACCAGCTGGATACTGAATCCTACACCAGGTGGGTACTGAATCCTGCACCAGCTGGATGCTGAATCTCACACCAGTTGGGTGCTGAATCCTGCACCAGCTGGGTACTGAATCCTACACCAGCTGGGTACTGAATCTCACACCAGCTGGGTATTGTGCCATATAGATCACACACACAGCAAGTACTGATTCATATACACCAGATACTGAGTGATTTTTACCAGATAATGAGCCACATACACAGGCCTTTATAACGTAGAAATATATAATGAGATGAAGAAGCGCCTGTGGTATTGTGCCCACAGATGTGGAGAGGTGAGGAGGTATGCAGCCATGTAATGGTAAACATCCATTTTAGTCCTGGTGCAGCCTGATCATAGCCTTCTTGTTGTGATGGAAGCACCAACAGAGGAAACACTTCCCTAAATGTAGGGAAGGGTTAAAAAAGCTGTGTGGAACAGTCAGCATCTGGCAATTCTGGCATCAGGATTATTAGTGGTGTTTGGTCCTAATTAGGTCTTGGGATCAGTAGAGATTAGCAGGGCCGTTCTGTACAAGTGTTGGGGTACTTAGGAATTGGAAAGACAGATCTGTACAGGTCCTACAGTCAGTCAGGTTGGAAGGGCAGTCCTTTCCCAGACCTGGAACCCTTCATAATTGGAAGAACAAGCCTATGCAGGTCATGGGGTCGGTAGAGGGTTAGAAGGGTAGTTCTGTCTGGCCCTAGGATTTATAGAGGTTGGAAGGATAATCCCGTATAGGTTCCGCGAGGAGCGGGGTGGGGGGCTGCATTCGGAGTTTTAAGTTAGACAAACTTGAGATTAAATAAACTCATCTGTTTTGTTTTATTTCCAGGAAGATTCCTCGCCTGGGAGCAGCTAATGTTGCATTTGCCCGCTGGCTCCCAGCTCAGTACGAGGATGGATTTTCACTTCCAAAGGGTTGGACCAGGAGAACATTATATTCAGGATTCCGTCTGCCACTAGTAAGTGTAATACTCACTTAGATAAACACTATGGATGAGGCAACAGAGAATTGCTTCAATTTTGGCTCTATCACAATACTACCCTCAGCACTGAAGGAGAAAAGTACCTTTCACATTTCCAAGTCATCCAGGTTTAGAGAGCCTGGGGTAAAAGACAATGCCTGTAATATAAAATAGAGGCAGAGAACCAAGCTAAACAATTGCTGAAAGTAGAAGTCCCTTATGAACTACGCCTGTTCCTTCCCAGCCTTCACTGAATCATCCTCCTCTGCTGAATTCTAGACCTGGAACTATATTTTCCATGACTTTGTACAGCACCTGCACAACCTGAGAACAGATGCTTACTTAAAGGAATCTGATAAGTAAACAGCACCCAACAGTATCACGTATCGAGTGGATGATGCAAGATTGCATGCTCTAAAATGTTGCCTGTCTACCTGTTCCACATTTCCTGTTTGCCCAAGCCAATCCCTTTCAATAATCTTCTGCATGCCCATACCTCAATAGGGAAGAGCTTCAGGATACAATGTATAATTGAAAACCTTGAGAATCTCACAGCTTCCAAAGTCATAACATATTAACTTGTTGTAAAACAACCTCGCTACACGATGCAGAGACACTTACTGATATCCATGTTGATGTGTAGGTTGTGCCTATTTCTGCCACTTTGCATGTGATCCTTCAGTTTCCAGTATCTCTAAACTATTTTTCTGCTGGCTAACAAGATGAGATTTCAAGGGCACAGTCCCAACCTGGAGATAGCCTCCTGGTCAACAGCAGCTGGTGAAGGCAGAGCTTCTTGGAAGATGTCAGCAGATATGCCTTCATCCACTAAGAAGCTCTGTTAGTGTTTGTGGATTCACATACGTGGGGAATAGTGCCCTTGCAATACAGCGTTAAAAATGTTGGTGCTGCAGGCCAGGAAGTCTGGATGTAAATTTGTCTGGTTTATACAGATGCACAGTTATGATGTGCAGGTCTGATAAGAATCGTGGACTTCAATGGCTTGAGACTTCTGCTGCCTCATCACAATCCCCGGTATATACCAGGGAACCCGATTCTCCATGCCCATTTATCCATGGCTGTGTGCCTGGCATACACTCACACCACTGATCCATGGGAGTGGAAAATCTCCTCAATATGAACAAGAGTTTCTCAAATGGGCCTTGAAAGTCCATGTGCCTTATGTGCATTCTTGCCATAAGCTGGACAGGAGTGTGACCAAAGGCCCACAAACTAGGCTGGGACTTAGCATATCCAGGTCCAAGCTTCTGCTGTGACTGTACAGGAGGCCATGTTTGGGGCGGAAGTAACATCCACCCCAAGCATGATTCCCTCTGTCAGATGTGGCGTGGGTTGGGTGAGTGAAGTCCCAGGCCCATGACTGCCCTTGGCCTCAGTTTAGGATCTGCCAGGCAGTTACTCCAGGTGAAGGGAAGTATACCAGACCTTCTGCCAACAGTGTGGGACCCACTGAGTGGTTAATGTCTGTGTCGTGACCTGGACCAACAAAGACTTAACCTCCGCTTTCGGCCTACTGGGCTCCCCTTACAAGGGAGCTGATAGGACCATTGAAACTTACAAGTTTGGCTGGGGCTGCCATGATTGGCTGTAGTGGCTGGAATATGCCATTTCTCTCATCCCCCCCACCCCCCACATCCCCTTGCTCTGCAGCGATTGGCAGCTATACATTGATAATAGAAGCTCCTTCTGATCCCAGATACTTCAGTGAGGACAGAGGACAGGACACTTTCACCAGGATCGTACACTGTGGATTTTCAGAGTCAGGCTCGGTGTTCTCAAGGATAAGGCTTAACGTAGATTTACATTTTAATTTATTTCTATTCCTTTCTCAGGTGCGAAGTGTATCGAACCAGATCCTGCAGATGGCCAATCCGAATATACCGCTGGATCAGGACAATACTCACATCTTTGTGCAGTGGGGCCAATGGCTTGACCATGACTTGGACATGGCCCCTCAATCTGGCAGTGTCCAAACATTCAACGATGGCATTAACTGTGACAAAACATGTGCAAGGAAAAGCCCATGTTTTCCCATCATGGTCAGGATTCTTTGTACTTGATATGAGACAGAATCAGCACAGAGCCAGTATGATTTTAACTTCAGTTCCTTAGCAACTTCACAAAGAAACTAGAAAAACAGTCCAGTTTCCGGCATTGAAGCAACAATTTTGTATTAGCCTGCCTGTGTAGTTCACGCCTCAAAACCTTAGTGAGAAATCATTGTGTGTCCCTCCTTTTCAAAATCACCAGCATCACTCCCCTCCTCAAAAAGTGCACTCTACTTTGTCCCTGCAAACTAATGCTTCATCTCCAAACTCCCTTTCCAAAGTTCTTGAACATGTTGCTTACCAAATCCATGCCCATCTTTCCTGCAACTCCAATCAGATTTCATCCCCAGCATCGAACGATACTAATCAAAGGGACAAATGACATCCTCATTGACTGTGGCCATGATAAATTATCCCTCCTCATCCAATTTGACCTCTCTGCAGCCTTTGACACTGTTGACCTTCTCCTCCAATGCTTCTCCTCCATTGTCCAGCTCTATGAGATTCCCTTGCTTGGTGCACTTCTACCTATTTGATTGTAGCCAGAACATCTCCAGTAATAGTTTCTCTTCCTGTCCCCTTTACCTTTGGAATTTTTCAAGGTTCTATTTTTGACGCCTTCCTCTTCCTCATCTACATGCCACCAATTGGCAACGTCATCTTCAGACATGGGTGTCAGCATCCATGTGTATACTGATGACACCCAGATCTACCCCTCCATTACCTCTCTAAACCCCTCCACCACTTGTCCAACATCCAGTCTTGGATGAGCTGCAACATCATCCAATTTACATTTTTACATTGGGAGCCATCATCTTCGGACCCCGCCACAAGCTCCACCTTGCCACTGATTTCGTGCCCCTCCCCGACCACTGTCTCAGGCCAAAGCAGACTGTTTGCAAACTCGGCGTCCTATTTGACCCCAAGATCAGCTTCTTACCCAATATCCTTTCCATCACAAAGACCACCTACTTCCACTTCTGCAAAACCGCCCGACTCTTCTCCTACTCCAGCCTATCTGCCGCTAAAACTCTCATTCATGCATTTGTCACCTCCAGACTTGACTATTCCTGGCCAGCCTCGCACCCGCTACCCTCCGTAAACTTCAGCTCATTCAAACCTCTGATATTCAAATTTTATCCAACACCAAGTTCCACTCATCCATCACCCTTGTTCTTGATGACCTACATTGGTTCCGGGTCCCACAATTAATCTAATTTAAGATTATCATCCCTGTGTTTAAATCCTTTCATGGCTTCAGCCTTCCGTCACTGTAACCTCCCCTATCCATGCAACCCCATCCCTTCCATGCCAATCTCCCTCCCCCAGCATAACTGCATTCCTCCAACTCTCGCCTCTTGTAAATCCCCTCCCTTCATCTCACCATCAGTGACCACGCCTTCAGCTGCCTAGGCCCCATGCAATGGAATTCCCATCCGAAACCCCACCATTTTCCACTTCCCTCTCCTCCTGCAAGTCCCCTTTAAAAATCCACTTCTTTTACCAAGCTTTTGGACACCCCTCCTATTATTTACTTCTTTGACTGAGTGTTTGATTACACCTCTGTGATACATCTTTGGATGCTTTTTCATGTTAAAGGTTCTATATAATTGCAAGTTGTTATTGCTGATATATGCCCGCTGCAAATGCACAGGGTCACTTGTGAGTCGCTGATATTCACCAGCAAGGTCTCTATCTGTAACTGATATATACCCACCACACAACCACAGGCGGCAGATGGATGTTTTATATTAACTATCAATTTAGTGGTTGGAGATCAATGGCTCATTCTATGTTTCTGAAATCCCCTAGTGACTGTGGATAGTGCAGACAGAAACACTCTAAGATTATATCAGTCTCTGTTGCCGATGGTGAAGTTTAGCTTGGATCAGTTTCTTTGCTATGTTTTTGTTACTCTGTGATGGACATATGCATCAGAACCAACCAGAAACCAGTAAATCATCATTCCCCATTTAACTGGCTGCTGATAGATAGAACATGCATGTATATTGGTTTACATCAGAGCCAACTAATATCATTCAACTATAACTAATGCAATGTTACTGATATTGGCAATCACTCAATGCCCGTCCAATGTCCGGCCTAAACAGGGTTGATACTACCCTGCTTCTTTATTGATGGCTGATATGGGGCCTTCCACAGATGGCATTGTTATATTGGGAACGTTTGATGCTTCACATACAAAATGGCTAGCCTTCTAACTTTAGGCAGCTCTCTTGCAGTTTTGCACAAATATCCCCATAAGTGTTAGGATTGCCAGCTCTGATTAGTCGTATTCTTGGAGGTTTCATCATATGATTTCCCGCCTCCAACTGCCCCATTCAATCAAACAGCCTTTTTTTCCCCATCGTCCACATTTTTATAACTAATAAATTAAAATGTTGAAAGAAAACAAAAAAAGCACAAATGTCTTTAATGCCACTTTGATTTTTCTCCTGATTTGCTAGCAGCAGTGTCCAGGAGATTAATCTTCAATATCTGGAGATTCCAGGGCAATCTTGGAGGGTTGACGACTCTCATGATGGTTGGGGATGGATCTCACCCAGTAGCAAAATTTCATGACATTAAAAGTTTTCAATTTTGTCAAAGAGTGTGTACCTGCATTTGCATGTGTATTTCTGAGAGTGAGCTTTATCTGAAAGGAACGCTAAAGTTTATCTTGCTAATTAGCTTGTGTGTGCACAAATGTCTGAAATTGGTTTTATTGTTGTTCTTGTCTTTTATTGTCAGATACCTCCCAATGACTCCAAGTTCAATGACACCATACACTGCATGCCTTTCTTTCGATCTGCTCCTGTATGTGGCACTGGTGAGCTGGGCTCATTGTTTGGATACGTTAACATTCGGGAACAGATAAATGCAGTAACAGCCTTTATCGATTCCAGCATGGTGTACGGTAACGGAAAATCTACTGCAAATCGAATCCGAAACCAAACGATTGATCTGGGATTGCTGACAATTAACCAGAACTACTCTGACAACGGGCTGGATTACTTACCATTTAGCAGAGTCCAGTTAGAGAGCCCAAGTGCTATGAACCCCAACAGCACTCGTGTTCCATGTTTCTTAGCAGGTGAGAATTCCAATACATGACATGCCCTGTACATATAGAACACTCCTCATTGATCAAGATTATTGCATCTTCACAATGAATTGATCAGCATAGAACTCCTCGGATGAAGCCCAGGTTTGATTCTCTTCGCTTAGGCCAACGGGCAGAAAATTTGCTGAACGCAAGGAAACGGACCTCAAACCAGTCCACACAACAGTGACTGGGGAGAAGCTTAATGGTCATGCTCTCTGTCCATCACTGAGATTTGACCCACTGACCGTGCTCTCTCTCCATCACTGAAATGTAATCTATTGGCTGTGCATTCTCTCCATCACTGAGATTCAACCCACTGGTTGTGCTTTCTGTTTATCGCTGAGACTTAACCTCTTTTTCACTCAGGGTTAATTTATTGGCTGGTCTGTGTCTTCATTACTCAGGTTTAGTGGATTGGAGAAGGAAATATTAAACTCAAAACATTCAGAGCTGAAAACGATTTAAATTGTGAGAGAAAGTTAGGGTCTGCCCAACAAAGAATCAGTTTAGCATTAGGGATTCAATTCCTTTTAGGCACAAAATTGAAAAAAAAAGGGAACAGTCAAAAAAAAGTTTCTTCACTGGGGAAAAGGAATTCCAGTGAAATAAAAAGGCAGCGAGCACAGATAAACAGAAAGAAAAATGGCAGATAAGTGGACAAACAATAATAAATGTGCCAACAGGAGATAATTAGAGTACAAACTAGACAAGAAGTAAAGGGGGTGCAGCATAAGATGGACTACCTTGGATGAAAAATTAAAATTAAAATGAGACTTAAATAAGATGTATGACAAATCCAGGGCTAATAATACAAAATAAAGTCAGGTGGAACAGACAATAGTTCCAGACAAAGAAGAGGATGCTGCCAATGCCACAGTAAAGGAGAAGGTAGTAGAGAAATTGGATAGGATAAAAATAGATAAAGAGGAGGAACTTAAAAGGTTGGCAGCCCTCAAAGTAGTAAAGTCATCCGGTCCAGATGGGATGCATCCTAGGTTGCTGAGAGATGTAAGGATGGAAATTGTGGAGGGTCTGGCCATAATCTTCCAATCCTCCTTAGATATGGGAGTGGTGCCAGAGGACTGGAGGATTGCAAATGTTACACCACTGTTCAAAGACGGTGAGATAAGCCCAGCAACTACAGGCCAATCAGGCTCACAACAGAGGTGGGTAAACCTTTAGAGACATTAACCAGGACAAAATTAATCAGCACTTGGACAAATATGGGTTAATAAATTGAAGCACCACACTTTAGAAGGGATGTCAAGAGGGTGCAGAGGAGATTTACTAGAATGGTACCAAGGATGAAAGAGCAGAGAAGGGGAGATTTGATAGAGGTGTTCAAAATCATGAAGCGTTTTGATAGTGTAAATAAGGAGAGACTGTTTCCAGTGGCAGCAGGGTCAATAACCAGAGGACACAGATTTAAGGTATTTGGTAAAAGAGCCAGAGGGGATATGAGGAAAACACATTGATGTAGCAAGTTGTTATGATTTGGAATGCACTGCCTGAAAGGGTGGAGGAAGCCGATCAATAATAGCTTTCAAAAGGGAATTGGATAAATGAAGTGGAAACATTTTCAGGGCTATGGGGAAAGAGCAGGTGAGTGGGGCTGTTGGATAGCTCTTTCAAAGAGCCAGTACAGGCACCTGGTCTCCTTCTGTGCTGTATCATTTTATGATTCTAAGTAAACACCCAGAATCAGCAAGTGCAAACTAAAGAAGTATGATCATCAATGGATTTAACGTGAGAAATTCCTTCAACAGTAACAGGACAGTCAGAAACGAGATGAATTCCATAAAAGATGCAAATGAGTCTGAAACAGTGGATGAGAACAAGATACTTAATATTGTGAAGGATTACTTCATTCAAGTATTCATAAGGCAAGAACTGAGCAACGTGCAAAGCCCAAACAGAAATATCCTAAGCAGAATTAACTATTACAATACAAATCAGATAAAAGTTCTATACAGGCTAAAAGGGCTCAAAACAAATACATTTCCATCATTTATATTGAGAGAGATCGGTAAGGAGATTTGTTTGGCACTGATGATCATTAGGAGGGAGCCTCTGGACCTTGGGGAGTTACCGGTGAATTGGAAACAGACTAATGTGGTCCCCATTTTCAAAACATAGTACAAAACAGAGACAGACAACGACAGACCAATAAATCTTTCTTCAGTACTGTGTAAAATAATGGAATTGATTATCAATAGACTTGAGGATTATCTTCATAAAACCCAGGCATGTGGTCAGTTAAAATGCCCGGGGACATATCCCCTGATTTCCCGTGTAGATCCTAACTACCCTGATTGTAACCTGCTCTTTTGAGTACCTAATTGGGCCCCGACTGTAATTTTAACTCAGGGCCTGAGCGGGGAAGCTGCTGTGGCTTTCCTGCCTGGCTGAAGCAGGACAGAAGCAGATCGAGACGTGAAGAGGCCCTGCATGGTAAGTTTTTTATTCTGTTGTGGGACCAGGAGGTCAGGAGTGCTCCTCCACACCCCACAGAGAAAGTTTAGGCCTCCTCTGCCCCAGACTCCAGCTTCTTCTTTCCCATGAGACCACCCCACAGTCCCCCCTTCCCCCCTCCCCACCCCAGGACCCCCTTCCCCCACACTTATCTGGGTGATGGCAATTTTACAGAAGCCACTTCTCACCCAATTCATGTCCATTCCAGGCGGGAAGCAAGCTGGCAGCTTGGTTATGAGGTCCAGTGGTTAAAATTGTCATGGCCTCATGCTGCCACCGGGTAGATCGGAAACAAATTGACTCCCCCGGTTTCCTGTGGGATGCCAGAAAATTGACCCGACTCCTCCCTCAGCTTTCTGTGGTGAGAATTGGCTCAACAATGGTCATACAAGCCACCTTCTTGAATGGGAAACCTTCCTTGTTTGGCTAGGCCACCTGTTATCCTCAATTACTGAAGCCAATCCAGCACTATGCCCTGAATTTGCTTGGCTGTTGTGGTGGACTCCTGCTGTAACAGGTATCTGGAAAGGGCAGGGAATGGTAAAAAAGGATAGCTATGATGTTGTCATTTTGTTGATCAAATTGTGCTTTCTGTTGGTTCATCTCAGTGAGGCTCAGGGAGGTTGTTTGGTCTATGTTAGATGAAGGAGGAATGTGATATCAGAACCAAAAACTGCAAAAATTAAAGAAAGAAAAGTAAGAAATAATTTCAGACCAGTAAAGAAATGCTCCTGTTGGGGAAATTTTGATATATCGTTCTTCAATATTGCTATCGCTATGACATTTATCTTGGGCCTATAGGGGATGGCCGTGCAAATGAGCACCTGGGGCTGTTATCCTTTCATGTATTGTTTCTACGGGAACACAATCGCTTAGCAAGAGAGCTGAAGAAACTGAACCCACACTGGAGTGGAGAAACTATCTTCCAGGAGACGAGAAAAATCATGGGAGCATTTCATCAGGTAAAATATAGCAGGATACACCAAAACTGAGAGATGGATTTTGTAATGAATACCACCTGATCGTGCAGGGGTGGTAAATGGGGTGGGGGGTTTGTGATGGGGGTGGGGGTAATGCTTTATTCTGGCCCTCTTTAGCACCCACCCAACCTTGGTAGGAGTGCCCTAAAATGGACATGCATAGCTCAGCGAGGTGATAATGATGTGGGCACATCATATGAGCATTTTCCATCATTAGCATTTCTTTTGCATTCAGAGGTATTCGTGTCCATACACAAAGTGTTTCTAGGGTTGGTAGATTGTGGGGAAAAGACAGAAGTAAATTTAAAGAACTCAATGCAGATATTTTAAAGTTTTACAGAATCCTAAATTCTTCACGGATTATCTACAAAATAAAGTGTTTGCTCCTGCCATATACTTTACCATCTGCCTTTCTGCCAGTGTTGACACCCTTGATCCTTTCTGAGGCGACTAATTGGAATATCAATTGCTTATTGGCCACTCGGGCTCCAAAGCAGTTTCCATCAAATCAAGGAAACTTTCACTGACTCTGCACCATATTCCCAATCAGTCGCTGAGTGAAAGGTTTGTGCTCTGTTATCGTTTAAAATCCAGACTTCTCTGGACTTCTTTATCCTTGGAAGATAATAAACTCATGCATTTCTCTCCCTGGCTCCTCTCTGACAGATAATAACCTACAGAGACTATGTTCCTCGACTCCTCGGTCCAGCCGCAATGCAGAAATATCTCCCTCCCTACAAAGGTTACAATGACTCCATCGATCCCAGAATTGCCAATGTTTTTGCCACGGCTGGTTTCCGGTACTCACATGTCACCATTCATCCGATTGTTTATCGTTTCAACGAAAGCTACCAGGAACACCCACTTTACCCAAACCTCCCTTTGCACAATTCCTTCTTCTCTCCCTGGAGAATTGTGGATCAAGGTAAGTAATAAATCTCAATATCACCATGAATTAACCATCTGCTGCCACTCATGCACTCGTGTAAAAACATGCTGCCTTTAGACACAGCTCAAACATTACACCTATATAGCAACAGTAACTGAACAGCAAAGAAAATCAATGTGAAGCACTTGGAGATTTTTCTGAGAGATGTGATAAACACGATACAAATACAAGCCTTTTATTTGTTACATTAGCAAGTCAGAGTATTGCCATCTGTGAATCTAGCACTAAGTCCAGACCAATAGGTTATGTTTATTTGCAACACCAGATTGGTCCCCTTGGAGTACAAGATTAGATTTCTGATCCTCTCTCCTCTCTCCCATCCGATCCTCTGACCTTCTCTGCACGGAGCTGAGGAAAGTGCGCTGGTGCAGGCTGCAACCTCCCTAGTGGTGTGAGTCTACAACAAATAATTTGCAGTGGGTAATAGAAGTATAATTCTAGTTCAATGGAGTGTGCTTAACTGAACTAGGAGTAAAGCCAAGTGATGAGAAAGTGTAAAGGGAGCCTTATTCTGACTGTTACGAGTGGTGTAACTAATCTGGGGGTGTCTGATGGGACAATGTAAAGGGAGCTTTAATCTGCATCTACCCATGTTCCACCTAACCTGGGAGTGTTGAATTGGACAATGTAGAGGAATCTTTATTAATCTGTGCAGTACCTGACTTACACATTTTTGATGCCATTGGATGCAAAAATTCAGCAAATGTTCTACTCACTTGCACTGAAATTCCATGTCTTAGGGGCACAAAAAACCCAGAATCAGGAATAACAGATTTTTTAAAAAAGATGGAATTAAAAGTGTATGAGAATCTTCTTGCAATCAATAAACTCCCCCCAAATTACAGGGGAAATTTCAAGGAATATTGAAAGAATAGTGAGGAGCAAAACTGGCACAATACACATATACACATACTGGCACCATACACACACTGGCACCATACACACACTGGCACCATATACATACTGGCACCATGCACATATGGACTCACTTATGTACTTGGCAGAAGACAACCATCCTGCTGCTAGCCACTTTACGCTGACAGCATTCCAAACCATCTTTTGAAGTAAATCTTTGAGATAGAGATGCCAATTTGACACAAGCCAGTCGGAGCTGTTGCTTTTAGCTAGGAAGTGATTAAGGAAGTGAAACTGTCCCAGGAAACATCAGTAAAAGTGTTTGATCAAGGGATGGCTGCCTATTGCTGTTTGTTACTCGCTGTGCTGCCCAGCTGATGAAACTAAAGGGAAGAAAGCAACCTGGATGAAAAATACTGAGGAGAAGAAACAGGAATAATATTAATTAAACCATGATTTATTCTGTCAGGTGGAATTGAGCCAATTCTTCGGGGGTTACTGGCTAATCCGGCCAAGCGGCAGGAGCAAAATCGGATGTTAGTGGATGATCTGCGCCAACATTTGTTTGAGTTGATGAGTCGCCTACCACTGGACCTGGCCTCATTAAATCTACAACGCTCCCGGGATCATGGACTCCCAGGTATTGGGAAATGCGCAGATGTGCCTGCACGTACTCACACTCTCATATATAGACAACACACACACTCTCATATACAGACAATACACAGACTCCCATATACAGACAATGCACACATTCTCATATACAGACAGCACACACTCTCATATACAGACAATACACACTCTCATATACAGACAATACACACTCTCATATACAGACAACACACACACACTCTCATATACAGACAATGCACACTCTCATATACAGACAACACACACAATTTCATACACACACATTACACACTCTCATATACAGACAATACACACTCTCATACAGACAACGCACACACTCTCATATACAGACAATGCACACTCTCATATACAGACAGTACACGCACTCTCATATACAGACAATGCACACTCTCATATACAGACAGTACACGCACTCTCATATACAGACAATGCACACATTCATATACAGACAAACACACTCTTACATACAAATGCATACACACACACATATATATACATGCACACACACTCATAGACATACTCTCATGTACACACACTCACATAGAGAGACACATATACACAAACACTCCCAACTTACTTTTGTATCCAATGCTCTTTGTTTGTGCTTAATGCAGAAGGCCCCAGTAATGGGTAGCCGTGTATTTCTTATGAACTGAAACATAACCTTATTCCCTGAAGCACAAGGGATAACATTCTGCAGTGCAAGCTGTCTACTTGTATACCACTGAGATATATGCTAGAAACAGTATAGGTTGCCCAACGTACACTCCTAATTACTTTGATAGGTGGAAACAAATACCATGATAACAGACCATGGGAGAGATTTCTGTTTTCTAATTTGGTTTGCACTGCTTTAAAACCCACCTGAATCTCAAGTGCTAATCGCGCTCAATTTTCTGTTCTAACCTCATTTGCATAATTATTCCTAATTCTTGATGCAAACTTGCTGGGTCTAGCGATGACACAACTGGTAAGAGAGTAAAATTGTGTGAGAGTTAAATTTTAAGGAAAGGACAATTAAAGGGGTGTCTCTTCAGTGCAGCATGAACTTTGAAAGCTTCTGGAGAACATTAATAAGCGTCTCAACCCAGAAGGGTTGGGGATTAAGACATGACAGGCCAGGATGAAGGGAAATGGACGCCAGGAGCAGGCATGAGAGTGTGGACAAGTAATGATGGAGCTGAGCAGTTGGGCTCCTCCTTGATGGCTGCTGAAGTAGACTTGGTGCCTCATGAGATACTTGGGAGGAGGATTTTCTGACTGTGTCACTCTGTAGCGTCAGCCCTGCAGCATGCCTGCAAGAAGGCACAGCCACGTTTCAGCCTCCACATGTGCAAGCTCTATGCTGCATGGTCACCACTGCTGTCTATGCAGCAGATGGCAGAGCTTGACATTTCCCCCACTGCTGATCCAGGCCCTGAGAAGGCAGGCTACCAGTCATTCCCAGGGCCCACAGAAATAGCTGGTGTAGTCTTGGCATGTGTAGCCAAACAGGCAGGGCTGGCTCCTGATCATTCTGGCATGCCTGCTTTCATGCATACCATGTAAAGTATGATACGTGATGGTGATTGAGATGCTTCTGACAGAACTTCCAGCATAGACAGGTATTTGCAGTTCGTTTAATGCCACCAGCAGCCTCCTGGTGCAGAGTCATTGGGAAGAGGAACCTCCACCAAGCTCTGCCAAAATGAGATATTTTATGTCTCTCTGAGAGTTTGGGCGTGTGGGCTTTGGCCTCTCAGGTTGGCCTGACCTGCCTGGCATTCATATGCTGGTCGCCTTTTTCCTTTGAACACCAAGTTGAAGGATTTCTGGTGGCATACCCTCTGGTTCAGGGCATAATAAATAAATAACGAATAACTAGCACAAAGGTTCATGAAAGCCTAAATGCCAGTTGGAAAAAAACTACAAGAATGTCTTTAAAAAGCCGAAGGTGCTTATCTTTAAAGTCTGCGGCTCTTTGGGCAGGAGCTTTAGATGCCCACACCAGGCCCGATTGGAAGTTAAAGTGAGGTTTAAAAGCAGCAGGAATTGTGCAGAATTGATTTATGCTGGATTTCTTGACTTCTGCTGTCCCAACTGTGCCTCGAAATTGGAGCAGTAAGAAGACAAAATTGTCCCCCATATCTTTCAAACTAAAACCTGCAATTGTGTTTATTGTAAGGCATAAGTTTTTACAGAAGCAAAACGGCATTGTCGGCAAAAGGTAATAACTTGTACAGAACTCAGAAAGTTCATCGGAGAAGAAGAGACAACATTCTTCAATCTCTTACAGTCTTGGGAGTCTTGGGTCAAACAATGGATGAGCAATTGGAGTTCTACCTCGCTGCTGTGATGTGGAGTTATCAGTCGAAGGGCATGAAACTTAAAAACGACAAAAATCTTATATTCATCACAGCCTATGAGGTCTCTAAGTACAGAATGTCAATCTAGCCAGATTCAAAAACACAATGACAGGAGAAGTTGGCATCCTTGTTATTGGCCTTTGAACCTTGGGTAGATGATAGAAAACATAGATAGAAAACATAGAAAATAGGTGCAGGAGTAGGCCATTCGGCCCTTCTAGCCTGCACCGCCATTCAATGAGTTCATGGCTGAACATGCAACTTCAGTACCCCATTCCTGCTTTCTCACCATACCCCTTGATCCCCCTAGTAGTAAGGACTTCATCTAACTCCTTTTTGAATATATTTAGTGAATTGGCTTCAACAACTTTCTGTGGTAGAGAATTCCACAGGTTCACCACTCTCTGGGTGAAGAAATTCCTCCTCATCTCGGTCCTAAATGGCTTCCCCCTTATCCTTAGACTGTGTCCCCTGGTTCTGGACTTCCCCAACATTGGGAACATTCTTCCTGCATCTAACCTGTCTAACCCCGTCAAAATTTTAAACGTTTCTATGAGGTCCCCTCTCATTCTTCTGAACTCCAGTGAATACAAGCCCAGTTGATCCAGTCTTTCTTGATAGGTCAGTCCCGCCATCCCGGTAATCAGTCTGGTGAACCTTCGCTGCACTCCCTCAATAGCAAGAATGTCCTTCCTCAGGTTAGTAGACCAAAACTGTACACAATACTCCAGGTGTGGCCTCACCAAGGCAAGAAGTGCAGCACGAACTGTTCTGCCAGCTCCCTGGCTTTCACTGCTAATTCTGGCATTTTCTGTTGGAAGTGACAGCAGCCTTATGCATATTGTAGGTTAATGATGAGAAAACATCATCCAACATATTTCTCACTTTAACAATACTGAGCCTCAGGAACACCATTGCGTTCCTGAGAGCCAGTGTTGCTAAGGCACCAAAAGAGGACTTTAAATATTAAAGGGCTGTCAGCTCTAAAGCAATTGATCACACAGTAAAAAAATCTGAGTGTCATTGTTGTGAGCATAAACCTCGTTCCAGTATCAGATGCCTTCATTGCGTTGTACATGCCCAAGTAATGGATTTTATCATTGGGTTTAGGGTAAGATTCCCTCTTTAGTGTAGTTCTTTTCCTCTTTCCTGAGGCTTCATGCCCACAACAAGCACTGGCCTTGGCCTCGGGACAATGACAAACCTCAGTTGGTTCTGCTTGGTACTTAACCATTAGAACATTGACAACCATGACCTTGGGTGAGAAAGCACCTGCTCATCACACAGCAGCTTATATTAGTACGAATGAGGTGAGGAAGCCAGTGGGCGGAGTCAACCCAAACCCAATTGTTGGAGCTCTGACATCCCGCAACCTCTGTGTGATTTATTACTTAGTATTTTACCTCAATCACCAAATAACTTAAATCAACCCCCAATGTCTTAGTGGACATTTCTTTATGTGGTGCAGCTGTACAGACAAAGGAGGTCCCAGATCCCATCCTTGGTCTGTGCTGATTCAGTTGACCTCAGTTAATGGGATGGTGGGGACACAACAATTGATCCTTGGGCTAGGAAGGGAAAATCAACTGGACTTCCTGTTTCTGACGATGGTCCTGCTGGGAAATACTTGTGCGGACATTGGGCAAAGACAGCATTAGGCTGAAATGCACATCTGGCAGAGCTCACACTTAAATGACCACTGGGGTGAGCTGCTTGAGGGCTCAGGCATGGGTGCGGGGATTGGGAGGGAAATCCTGGAGAGCAAAGACCAAATTGTATTCCTTGTTTCCCTTCTAATCTGAACACAGGTTACAATGCGTGGAGGACATTCTGTGGTCTTTCTGAGCCCAAGAGTGTGAAGGAGCTCAGAGCAATCCTCAGAAATGCACGCCTGGCGAGAAACCTGTTCTCTCTGTATGGAACTGCGGATAACATTGAGCCATGGCTGGGGGGAGTGTCTGAGCCATCTGTGAAAGGTGGAAGTTTGGGCCCACTGCTTGCCTGTTTGGTAGGACAGCAGTTCAAAAATCTGAGAGATGGAGACAGGTAAGAGATAACTATTACTTTCTACACCATGAAAATCGAAAAGATTAAAAAAACTTTGGGCATCTCCCAGTTGGAGGGCTTCGGGCTAAATCCTAGAGCTTGAGTCAAAGTCCCAGTCTTGAGCAACATTGAAGCTCTCCTGCTGAAAGGGATGATGTTTGGCTGAATTAAATTTAAAGCATTATGTGCAGGAGAAAGACTTACTGACTGACCATCCTGAATACCTTCTTTTGGCTGATCTTGAGCTGTTTTTGACAACAGCAATGGTCTTGGGTGAGAAAGCACCTTGCCGTCACTCAGCAGCTTATATTGGTACGAAAGAGGTGCCAATGGGCAGAGCAATGTTATTACTGAATAAAATACAGCTGGGAAAAATAGAAGCAATTTCTTCAATAAAATTATCAATTATCTCCGCTTCTCTCCTGAAGGTCCGTTGTTGTGGGACAGTTCCACTGGAGCTGTGTGCCTCACCTTAGTAACCTAATCACGTGTCAATTTTGGCAGTGAGTGCAAGTAGGTTATTTGTCTTTGGCCATCAAGCTGAGCCCAATCCTGTCTGCACATGACTAATTGCCAGCACGGGTCAGTGGAATGTGTTCAGGAGCAGAAACCCTAGCTAATTTATCTCTCCGTAGAACAAGGCTAGGTGTGGTGAAGGCCTTAACTATTGTCCTGACTGAGGTCAGCAGAAACGAGGACTTTCTGCGCTGGATGCCTTGATGCTACACAGTTGTGCATGTGGGATGATCTTCCCAATAGGACATCAATGGTGAAAGAAACAACTTATAATTATGGACCATGTGCTAGAAACTCTGTTTACAAACAGGTTTCTGCTGTACTTGCGGTGAGGAAACACTGGCCGAGTGGGAGCAGCTCCAAGGAATTTCCCTGCCTTAGAATTGTAACTTCCCATTGAGCACAACTAAGAGCAGATTTACCACAGTTCGCAGATCACAGAGTCCCAGAATTGTCTAATCTAACATTATACTCTTTCTTTGTCCTTCAGATTCTGGTGGGAAAACCAAGGGATTTTTACCGCCAGCCAGCAGCAGGCTTTGAAGCAAGTCTCGCTCTCCAGGTTAATCTGTGATAATACCAGGATTGAAGAACTCCCTCAGTATGTATTTAGGTTCAGGCCATACCCAGAAGGATATGTAAACTGCACTCAGATTCCACGTGTAGATCTAAGCGCCTGGAATGAGGATGTGGAAGGTACAGTATCCTCAAGACAGAGCCATGTTTCTTATACTCTATCAGTATAGTTCTTGTCTGAGCTAAATGTAAGCTGAGCTGTTAGTGTAAAACAGAAGTGTGAGAGAGGGTTTAGAGAAGTCTTTTTGGATAAAGGAGTGCATGAGAGCAGTTTGAGAACCTTCTCTAGTTAGTGTAACAGGGAAAAATTCAACAGATCTGGTGGGGATAAAAGTTGATAGTTGGCTTGATGATCAAACAGAACAGAGCAACGAAGGCCTGTTCTTTACAAAGGTCATTGTAATGTGCAAATTGGGCATATGTGGGACTACAATTGCAATTTTGATGGACAACTGGGCATCGTGTAGGCTCTGCCTATTTTTACCAGGCAGTACAGTAGAAGAGGTATCAAAAAGCTAAGTTAAAAAATATCATAGTGCTAGGAGAAGCAGGGGTGTTCCACTGAGGTCCACCAGAAGCTGCTGCTGACCTGGGCTCCCCCTCTCCACAATTGTTCCCCAGCAGCCCCACCGCCACTCCAAAGACCTAACTTCTGGCCAATCGGGTCGGTCTGTGGGCGACCAGATATTGCACCAATCTGGAAACTGTGAGCTGTAGCATTTGGCGCATGCAGGCATGGTAACGAGGCCCACTCTCAAACTGTAGCAGGCCTCCAGCCGGCAGGATGGGGTGGCTGGCCGGCGCCCTCTGCTGGTCAGCTGCCCGACAGTTAAAATCTACTCCCATGTGTTCCAACACACTGCAGCTCGTCGCACCCACCACTCCTTTTCAAATGAGATTTTAATCATCTTTAACCTGCTGGCCTTGTGTTGCAGTAATGGAACTCATAAAATCATTACAGCACAGAAGGAGGCCATTCGGTCTGTCGCGCCCGTGCCGGCTCTCTGCAAGAGCACTTCAGCAAGTCCAAATCCCCCGCCCTTTCTCTGTAGCCCTGCAATTTTTTTTCTTCGGGTACTTATCTAATTCCCATTTGAAAACCATGATTTAATCTGCCTCCACCTCCCTTTCAGGCAGTGCATTCCAGATCTTAATCACTCGCTGTGCAAATGTTTTTTCCTCATGTCGCCTTTGGTTCTTTTTCCAATCACCTTAAATCTGTGTCCTCTGGTTCTCGACCCTTCTGCCAATGGGAACAGTTTCTCTCTATCTACTATGTCCAGACCCCTCATGATTTTGAACACCTCGATCAAATCGCCTCTCAATCTTCTCTGCTCTAAGGAGAACAAGCCCAGCTTCTCCAGTCTAGCCACATAACTAAAGTCCCTCATCCCTGGAAACATTCTTGTAGATCTTTTCTGCGCCCTCTCTAAAACCTTTACATCTTTCTTAAAGTGCAGTGCCCAGAATTGGACACAATACTCCAGTTGTGGCTGAGCCAGGGTTATATAAAGATTCATCATAACTTACTTGCTTTCGTTGATCTGTTCAAATCTGACTTGGAAGTATATTGCCGTTCCTTCATCGAAGTTGGGTCAAATTCCTGGAACTCCCTCCCTAATAGCACTGTGGGAGTTCCTTCACCATGTGGGCTGCAGCGGTTCAAGAAGGTTCAAGGGCAATGAGGGATGGGCAATAAATGTTGCCCTTGCCAGTGATGCCCACATCCCATAAATATTAAAAAAAAAATGATATACGTTCAAGAAGGTTCAAGGGCAATGAGGGATGGGCAATAAATGTTGGCCTTGCCAGTGATGCCCACATCCCATGAATATAAAAAAAAAAATGATATACCTCAGCAAGAGTATTGTGGCCAATTCTGGGCACCACACTTTAGGAAGGATGTCAAGGCCTTGCAGAGGGTTCAGAAGAGATTTCTTAGAATGGTACCAGGGTTACACAGACAAACTAGAGATGCTGGGATTGTTCTCCTTAGAGCAGAGAAGGTAAGGAGAGATTTAATAGAGGTGTTCAAAGTTATGAACAGTTTTGTTAGAGTAATTAAGGAGCAACTCAGAAGGGTCAGTAACCAGAGGATATTGATTTAAGGTAATTGGCAAAAGAATCCGACGTGAGATGAGGAGAATTATTTTGACAGGGCGAGTTGTCTTGATCTGGAACGCGCTGCCTGAAAAGGTGGTGGCAGCAGATGCAGTAGTAACTTTCAAAGGGAATTGGATAAATACTTGAAGGGGAAAAATTGCAGGACTATGGGGAAAGAGCAGGGTCATGGAACTAATTGCGTAGCTCTTTTAAAGAGCTGGCACAGGTATGATGGGTCGAATGGGCTCCTTCTGTATTTTAATATTCAATGATTCTGTGGGGGAGAAATTTGATCGCGCCTCTGTTGCAGTGTCAATCCAGGAGAAGTGGTACTTTTAGCGCCTTGAAAAAGTTTGTGCCTCCCGCCCAGAAATTCGTCAGAATTGCTCGAAGAGCTGACAGCTAATAAACCAGCCATTGCAACCAGAGCTGGGGAGGGGGTCGATAACGAAAGTTTGGTCGGTACATTTTGCAGACCCATTGCGCATGCACGGAACTCCGAAATCAGATCCCGGGAAAAGCCAAGTCTTAAAGGCACGGCACCCATTAAAGTTTTCAAAATCACTTGTTTTCAACCTGTACCGTTATGTCTGTCTGCTGCTGCAAACATGGAGGCTCACGCACCGTGCTCTGTGTTAAATGTTGCACAAGACTGTGACCTCCGAGGGAAGTGCTTCCTCATCCCTTTAAGTAGCCACCAGTTAATGACACTGCAAGCCTGCAATGACTGTTTTTCCAGACATTGTTATTGGCGGGCGCTCAATGAGGCACACACGCCGAATTTACTGACCGGGGCGCAAGCATGTGCGTTGCACCAGGAATACGTCATGATCGGAGTGATTGTCAGCAGCCAGGTGCTAGTGGTTTGTCCGCCTTGTGAGCCTCTAATTAATTTTTGGTCAGGATGTTAAAAGCTGTACTCCAGGTCGGTAACCTTTTACGCTCCCATTAACACCCCCTCTGGCAGCTAACTGAGGCTATAGGCAACCGAAAATCCAGCCCTATGTCCCTTAGTGAATTCTTTTGCCAGAATTTTTATAACTGAAATACTGCAGCAGTTCCGCTTGTCTTTCGTCATTGCTTCTGACCACAGAAACCTCAGTGGAATTTCAGCCCTTTTATATTTTTGTGATCAGAAAGCTGTCACATTGCTTTAATCCTGACTCTGCCATTTAGTCAATGTTTCCCTTTACAGTGACCCCCTGCGGCTCCGTCCCTGTTGTTGCTCACGCCCATTTCTCGATCTGTAAATCCTCGGTCAGGTACACTTGTGCGTCTGGATGGAAGCTGGCCGGAAGGGATACGATAAAATGTCTGAGCGATGGACAGTGGAACTCTGCACCACCTAGCTGTACAGGTAAGAGCTGAAAACCAGGAACTTTGTAGCACCAATAAAAGCCTAACCTGTAGCTGTGGGGATATCCAATTATGTTAGAAGGTTATTCAATGGATTTAGAAATCCATTTCGGTAATGTGAGAAAAGCGACACATGTCTGCTGGGGACTACTCTGCCTGTTGAGATTGAGTTATGCCTGAATGTGGTGGGCCAGGTCATTAGCATGGCCCAGTCGTAGTGCTAGCACTAACACAGGCTCTTCTCCATGGTAGAGCCTCATCCAAGAAACAGAAGTGCACATATAGATTAAATAGCTCCTCCAAAGTGAGTCTCTACTTCCATCTTCAGACAAATACTAGGTCAAGATTTCTGCTGTTGGCTCTGTGTAGTGACATTATAAATTAGCTCATGGCAGTTCCCGCTGTTCAGTGTTTCTTGCACATTTTTTTGAATCGTGTTTACTGTTATGTATGTAACTATGTAATACTTGCCACCAGAGGGCGCGACTGTTGGAGTCCCAATGGTCACCTGCACACACTTGCAGTGCCCGTATAAAAGGTTGACTGCCATATTGTTTAGGCACTCTGGAGTTATAATAAAGAAGACTAAGGTCACACTAAGTTTAGCTCACAGTACTCAGCCTCATGGAGTTCTTCTATACACAACAATTGGCGACGAGTAACAGAATACAAACCTTCACGCAACCATGGCTGCTGTTGGAATATTAGAGATTCATAGAGGGTGATGATTGGGAAGCCTTCGTCGAGCGTCTCAACCAGTACTTTGTGGCCAACGAGTTGGAAGAAGACACTAACCCGGCCAAGCGCAGGGCGGTTCTCCTCACCGTCTGTGGGCCTACAATATACGGCCTCATCAAGAATCTGCTCGCACCGACAAAACCAACGGAGAAGGAACATAGAGTTGTGCACGCTGGTTCGGGACCACCTCAAGCCGAAGGAGAGTATCCTCATGGCCAGATATCGTTTTTACACGCACCATCGCTCTGGGGGCCAGGACGTGGCGGACTATATTGCCGACCCGAGACACCTTCCGGGACCTTGCGGTTTTGGAGCTGCGTTGGGGCAAATGTAGCGGAACTTTTTCGTGCTGAGCATCAGCCACGAGGTGATTCTTCGAAAGATGTTGGCTGCAGAAACCCTAGACCTGAGCAGGGCCATCGCGATCGCCCAGGCATGCATGGCCACGGACGATAACAGCAAACAGATAATATCTTCTCAACGGCAAGTACGGTGCATAAAATGACATCGCTATCAGGCCGAACTGCATATGGCAGGGCTTATACATCTGCGGCTGCAAGACCTGTGATGACTCAGAGTCCGCCATCGGGGGTGAATGTGAAACTATTAGCACCGTGTTGGTGCTGTGGAAGATGTCATCGGGCCCATCAATGTCGATTCAAGCACTACGTGTGCAAAGGCTGCGCAACGATGGGGCACCTCCAACGAATGTGCAAACGTGCTGCGACACACCACGTGGCAGAGGATGATCGATCCGGCGCACACCACGCAGCACAGGCAATTCAACCCGAGGAAGAAGTGTATGGGGTACATACCTTCACCACCAAGAGCCCTCCTATAATGCTGAAAGTCAAATTAAATGGGGTTCCAGTATCCATGGAGTTGGACACGGGTGCAAGCCAGAAGGCTTTCGAGAAACTGTGGGGCAATAAAGCACAAAGGCCCAAACTAAGCCCGATTAATGCAAAGCTGCGTACCTGCACCAAAGAGCTCATACCAGTCATTGGAAGTGCGGCAGTGAAGGTATCGTATGATGGAGCTGTGCATGACCTCTCATTATGGATTGTTCCAGTCAATGGCCCAACGCTGTTTGGCAGAAGCTGGCTAGAAAAGATTAGATAGAATTGGATCAACACCAAAGCACTGTCTTCAGTGGATGACGCCTCGTGTGCTCAAGTGCTGAGTAAGTTTCCCTCGCTATTCGAACCAGGCATTGGCAGCTTCACAGGCGCCAAGGTACAGATCCATCTAGGCCCCGATGCACGGCCCGTCCATCACAAGGTTCGGGCGGTTCCGCACATGATGAGGGAGAAAGTCGAGATCGAACTGGACAGACTCCAACGCGAAGGAATCATATCGCCAGTCGAGTTCAACTCATGGACCAGTCCAATTGTTCCAATGTTGAAAAGCGATGGCACAGTCAGAATCTGCAGAGACTACAAGGTAACGATTAACTGAGACTCATTACAGGACCAGTACCCCCTGCCCACCGTTAGCGGGGGGAGGGGGATGTCGTTCACCAAGTTGGACCTAACATCCGCCTACACGACACAGGAGCTGGCTGAATCTTCGAAAAGACTGACGTGCATCAACACACACAAAGGGCTGTTTATGTACCACAGATGCCCTTTCGGGATTTGCTCGGCTGCAGCCATTTTCCAGAGAAACATGGAGTTTGCTGAAATCTGTTCCGCGCACCGTTGTGTTTCAAGACGACATCCTGATCACTCGTCGTGACACCATCGAACATCTACACAACCTGGAAGAGGTTCTACGTTGCCTAGACAGAGTGGGACTCAGGCTGAAATGCTCCAAGTGTGTTTTCCTGGCACCAGAAGTCGAATTTTTGGGGAGAAAGATTGCAGCAGATGGCATCAGGCCCACGGACTCAAAGACAGAGGCCATCAAGAATGCACCCAGACCACAGAATGTGTCGGAGCTATGTTCGTTCCTGGGACTCCAACTATTTCAGTAACTTTCTACCCAGGTTGAGCACGTTGTTAGAGCCTTTGCACATGTTGCTACGTAACGGTGACAACTGGGTTTGGGGCAAATCTCAAGACACAGCCTTTGAGAAGGCCAGGAACCTGCTATGTTCAAATAAGTTACTTGTACACTATGACCCATGTAAACGTTTAGTGCTAGCTTGTGACGCCTCATCGTACGGGGTCGGCTGTGTGTTACAGCAAGCCAATTATCGGGCAACCTCCAACCGGTTGCATACACGTCTAGAAGTCTGTCTAAGGCTGAGAGAGCCTATAGTATGGTCGAGAAAGAGGCGTTAGCATGTGTACATGAGGTTAAGAAAATGCACCAATACCTATTTGGACTTCGGTTTGAGCTTGAAACTGACCACAAGCCGCTCATTTTGCTGTTTTCAGAGAGCAAATACCAATTTTTCGTCCCGCATCCAAAGATGGACACTAACATTATCCGCTTATGACTATGTTATCCGTCACAGACCAGGCACTGAAAACTGTACCGATGCTCTCAGTCGGCTACCATTACCCACCACTGGGGTTGAAATGGCGCAGCCCGCAGACTTGCTACTGGTCATGGATGCTTTTGAGAGTGAGGGGTCACCCGTCACAGCTCGCCAGATCAGGACCTGGACCAGCCAGGATCCTGTGCTATCATTAGTAAAGAGTTGCGTCCTAAATGGGAACTGGTCGGCTGTTCCCCGGGAAATGCAAAATGAAATTAAACTGTTTCACCAACGCAAAGATGAAATATCCATCCAGTCGGATTGCCTCTTATGGGGCAATCGCGTGGTTTTGCCAAAAAAAGGCAGGGAAACGTTTATACGCGACCTACGCAATACCCACTCAGGCATTGTCATGATGAAGGCAATTGCCAGGTCACATGTTTGGTGGCCGGCATTGACTCGGACTTGGAGTCAAGTGTGCATCAGTGCAATACTTGCTCGCAACTGAGCAATGCACCAACGGAGGCTCCACTGAGTCTGTGGTCATGGCCCTCCAAAGCGTGGTCCAGGATCCACGTAGATTTTGCTGGCCCCTTTCTAGGAAAGATGTTTTTAGTAGTTGTGGACGCTTACTCCAAATGGATTGACTGTGTAATCATGTTATCCAGCACATCCACAGTCACCATTGAAAGCCTCCGGGCCATGTTCGCCACCCATGGCTTGCCCGACGTCCTTGTCAGCAACAATGGACTGTGTTTCACCAGCTCATAATTCAACGAGTTTATGACCCGCAATGGCATCAAGCATGTCAGGTCTGCTCCGTTTAAGCTCACGTCTAATGGTCAAGCGGAGCGGGCAGTCCAAACAATCAAGCAGAGCATGAAACGCATGACGGATGGCTCCCTGCAAACCCGCTTGTCTTGCATTCTGCTCAGCTACGGGACGCGACCCCACTCGCTCAGCGGGATTCCCCCAGCAGAATTGTTAATGAAGAGAGCCCTCAAAACCAGGCTCTCCCTAGTCTACCCAGATCTTAATGATCACGTGGAAACCCGGCGACACCGGCAGAACATGTACCACGATCACGCGGTTGTTTCACGTGACGTTGATGTTAATGACCCCGTGTTTGTCCTGAATTACGGTCATGGTCCCAAGTGGGTTGCTGGCACTGTTTTGGCCAAGGAAGGGAATAGGCTGTTTATAATCAAACTGTTAAATGGTCAAACGTGCAGAAAGCATTTCAATCAGAACAAATTCAGATTTATTGACAACCAGGAACGACTTGAAGAGGACATCACCATCGACGATCCACCAACACACACCCAACCAGCAATCTACCTCGCTGTCAATCTCGAGGATGAACCCACTATTCCTGACAGTCTGGTCAGACCAGCCGCAGTGCAATGCAGCAATGGCCTGGCCAATGCCAGGGTTTGAACTTAGACGATCAACCAGGGAGCAAAGGGCTCTGGATCGCTTCAACTTGTAAATAATTTGTACCGAAGACTTTGGGGCGGCGGGGGGGGGGCGGGAGTGATGTTATGTATGTAACTATGTAATACTTGCCACCAGAGGGCGCGACTGTTGGAGTCCTAATGGTCACCTGCACACACATGCATGGCCAGCATAAAAGGTTGGCTGCCATGTTGTTTAGGCACTCTGGAGTTGTAATAAAGTAGACTAAAATCACACTAACGTTAGAACATAAGAATTAGGAACAGGAGTAGGCCATCTAGCCCCTCGAGCCTGCTCCGCCATTCAACAAGATCATGGCTGGTCTGGCCGTGGACTCAGCTCCACTTACCCGCCGCTCTCCATAACCCTTAATTCCCTTATTGGTTAAAAATCTATCTATCTGTGATTTGAATACATTCAATGAGCTAGCCTCAACTGCTTCCTTGGGCAGAGAATTCCACAGATTCACAACCCTCTGGGAGAAGAAATTCCAGAGGGTTGTGAATCTGTGGAATTAGCTCACAGTACTCAGCCTTGTGGCGTTCTTCTATACACAACATTTACTATTTCACAAGAAATATGACCAATGGGGATCACCGTGAATGAAACATAGAAACATAGAAAGTAAGTGCAGGTGTAGGCCATTCGGCCTTTCGAGCCTGCACCACCATTCAATATGATCATGGCTGATCATGCACTTCAGTACCCCATTCTTGCTTTCTCTCCATACCCCTTGATCCCTTTAGCCGTAAGGGCCACATCTAATTCGCTTTTGAATATATCTAACGAACTGGCCTCAACAACTTTCTGTGGTAGAGAATTCCACATGCTCACAACTCTCTGAGTGAAGAAGTTTCTCCTCATCTCGGTCCTAAATGGCTTACCCCTTATCCTTAGACTGTGACCCCTGGTTCTGGACTTTCCCAACCTCGGGAACATTCTTCCTGCATCAAACCTGTCCAATCCCGTCAAAATTTTATGTTTCGATGAGATCCCCTCTCATGTTTCTAAATTCCATGGAATATAAGCCATGACGATCCAGTCTATCTTCATGTCAGTCCTGTCATCCCGGGAATCAGTCTGGTGAACCTTCGCTGCACTCCCTCAATAGCAAGAATGTCCTTCCTCAGATTAGAAGACCAAAACTGTACACAATATTCAAGGTGTGGCCTCACCAAGGCCCTGTACAACTATAGTAAGACCTCCCTGCTCCTATACTCAAATCCTCTCGCTATGAAGGCCAACATGCCATTTGCCTTCTTCACCGCCTGTTGTACCTGTATGCCAACTTTCAATGACTGATGTACCATAACACCCAGATCTCCTTGCACCTCCCCTTTTACTAATCTGTTACCATTCAGATAATAATCTGCCTTCCTGTTTTTACCACCAAAGTGGATAACCTCACATTTATCTACATTATACTGCATCTGCCATGTATTTGCCCACTCACCTAACCTGTCCAAGTCACCCTGCAGCCTCTTAGCATCCTCCTCACAGCTCACACTGCTACCCAGCTTAGTGTCATCTGCAAACTTGGAGATATTACATTCAATTCCTTCATCTAAATCATTAATGTATATTGTAAATAGCTGGGGTCCCAGCACTGAACCTTGCGGTACACCACAAGTCACTGCCTGCCATTCTGAAAAGGACCCGCTTATTCCTACTCTTTGCTTCCTGTCTGCCAACTAGTTCTTTACCCCCAATACCATGTGCTTTAATTTTGCACACCAATCTCTTGTGTGGGATCTTGACAAAAGCTTTTTGAAAGTCTAAATACACCTCATCCACCTGCTTCCCCTTGTCCACTCTACTAGTTACATCCTCAAAAAATTCTAGAAGATTTGTCAAGCATAATTTCCCTTTCATAAATCCATGCTGACTTGGACTGATCCGGTCACTGCTTTCCAAATGTGCTGCTATTACATCTTTAATAATTGATTGCAACATTTTCCCCACCACCAATGTCAGGCTAACCGGTCTATAATTCCGTTTTCTCTCTCACTCCTTTTTTAAAAAGTGGGGTTACATTAGCTACCCTCCAGTCCATAGGAACTGATTCAGAATGTTGGAAAATAATCCACTATTTCTAGGGCCACTTTCTTAAGTACTGAGATGCAACTATCAGGCCCTGGGGATTTATCGGCCTTCAATCCCATCAATTTTCCTAACACAATTTGCTGACTAATAAGGATTTCCTTTAGTTCCTCCTTCTCGCTGGACCCTCGGTCCCTTAGTATTTCCGTAAGATTATTTGTGTCTTCCTCAGTGAAGAGAGAACCAAAGTATTTGTTCAGTTGGTCTGCCATTTCTTTGTTCCCCATTATAAATTCGCCTGATTCTCACTGTAAGGGACCCACGTTTGTCTTCACTAATCTTTTTCTCTTCACATATCTGTAGAAGCTTTTGCAGTCAGTTGTTATGTTCCCTGCAAGCTGTGTTTTCACAGTGACTGCAGCAATTCTTCCCCCTCTGTCCCTTAAGTGCCGTCACGATTCATTCTAACTTGTTTTTAATTGTTTTATCCTACAGATACCTCAACAAATGAAATATGATTCTTCACCACTTGGATTTGAAAAGAATATGTTGCTAAGTAATGTGGGGCCATCTGCCCAGACTTCGAGGACAAGATCCCAGTCAATTTAGAAACTTCTAAGCACACCTTTTGAGCTAGATGCAACTTCAATTATAAACATTGTTGATGTTCAGAGGCTTTACATTGAAATGTGATTGAATGATGATTTGTGTTAATAGACTGAGAAATTCTAGAACATATTGATGTCCCCACTGATACCAAGAGTGGAGAATGAACAATCAGTCTATATTCAACATGCCGATTGCACCTGATTACTATTCTGAGATAAATTGTAATCCTGTTACATAATTAACCAATAAAAGCAATGTGTGCAACATTACTTCAGTGCTAATTGTTTCAGATATAAATTTCCTATTTGTATGAGAAAGAGATCAATACTGAGTAGGAGAGCCAGGAAGACATGAGTGAGCACCATTTTGTGACTATAATAATGTGTGGGATACAGCGATAGAGATCAATTAATACCAGTTGTTCTGTAGTGGGTAGTCCTGACTGTTGTCAGTCAAATTTCAGAATCACAGCCCTTTAATGATAGCCCTGGCCCAACAAAGCAAAATGTCACACGTGCGAATGTTTGCGCCTCAGGTGGAATAGAGCCATTAGCTGGTCTATTCTGAAAGACAGGAAATGTCACACTCTCAGATCATTGCATGCAAGCTAAAACTAATATATTTATTTACCAGTAATATAATTACACAGAAGCATAAAAACACAGCAACAAATGCTTAAAAAAATGAATTAAAAGCAGTTTATAGAGGTTAAAGTATATTTTTCAGATAACCTGCAAGTCTTTTGGGAGGAAACAATCTTTCATAGACTTCCCTGTGCTGCGTATATGTTGCTAAGTCAACATTTCTGCTAATTTAATGAATTCAAGTGTCAATGCCAGAATCTGAAACTTGACTGAACCCAGAACCAAAGTTGATCAGCTGTTGGGTCAAAAGCAGCCTTTTATTGCTACAGGTATTAATGTTGGGACATTAACTGTATTTGTCATTGGGAACAATTTAACACAGCACAACAAATCAAACGAATTCACTGTACTGAATTACAATAATGTCTGTAATTATTAGGAAATTCTTACATTTATCACATTTAAAGGATATCACATTCAATTGAACTGCAGTCACTATTACGAAGGCAAATGAAGAAGCCAATTTGCACACAGCCAATTCTCCCAAACAGCAGATGAAGTTAATGGCCAGTTAATAGGTTTTTGGTGGTGTTGATCGAGGAGGAAATGTTGGCTTAGGCCCCCATAAAAACATTAAAAAAAACACAAAAAAAATATTTAAAAAAAAGGGCAGTTGAAAAGTGTCTGGAGTGTCCCCCAGATCGGGGGGGGGGGGGGCACTTGATCTAACTGTTTATTTTTTCCCCCAAAAGAGTTGTTGGCTCAGGCACCAGGAGAACACTGCTCTTTTTTCAAATAGGGCTGTGGAATCTTTAGCAACATCTGAATAGGCAGATCACTTTAACATATCATCCAAAGGAAAGCCTCTCTGATTACTGCACTGGAGTGTCATTGCCCCTAGTAGTGCCAACATCCCTGCTCTGTGAAAGTTGAGTTTGCTGCCTCAAGATCTTATCGAAACATATAAGATAATGAGGGGGCTTGACAAGGTAGATGCAGAGAGGATATTTCCAGTAGTCTCAGAATAAGGGGCCGCCCATTTAAAACTGAGCTGAGGAGAAATTTCTTCTCTCAAGGGGTTGTAAATCTGTGGAATTCTCTGCCCCAGAAAGCTGTGGAGGCTGAGTCATTGAATATATTTAAGACGGAGATAGACAGATTTTTGAGCGATAGGGGAATAAAGGGTTATGGGGAGCGGGCAGGGAACTGGAGCTGAGTCCATGATCAGATCAGCCATGATCTTGTTGAATGGTGGAGCAGGCTCGAGGGGCTGGGTGGCCTACTTCTGCTCCTATATAGCACTCTGTACTGCACACCATAGATGTTTGGAATCAACGCTCTGTAAGCGCTGGGGAACGAGGAAGGGGAGGACAGAGACTCGACTTCCTGACTTGGTCCTTTATTGAAGAGAGAATACAACCAATAGTTGTCGTGCCATGACCGAGAAAGACAAAAGCAGCAATTCCATGAGAAAAAAAGAAAGACCTGCATTTAAAGAGCACCTTTCACAACCTCCTGACATCCCAAAATGCTTTACAGCCAGTGAAGTACTTTTGAAGTGTAGTCACTGTTGTAATGTAGGAAATGAGATCATTTCATGAGATGTAATGAGATCACCATAACCCCAATTTCCTCTCCAATCACACAGGATGCTGGCTTACACACATCCTTGATCAGTGCTGGATCAAAATCCTGGCATTCCCTACTACCACTATTGCTGGATCACCATCACTATATGGGAATGGCAGTGGGTCTAGAAGATAACCATCTCAGGGAAACTAGGGATGAGCAATAAATGCCGCCTTGTCAGTGTTGCTCACATCCCAGGAACAAGTAAACAAAAAGTATGAGGGCTGGAGTCAGAGGATTTTGAACCAGTGATTGAATGCATTGTCAAAGACCATCCTCAGAAGAGTACAAGCTGTGTTTATATTTACATTAAAAAGAGTGATGAATCTCATTCCCTTCCAGTGTGCACCTCCCTTATTACATCTCTGCTGTCACGATACTTTTGGCCTTAGGCTGTAGGCCAAGCGCCAGATCCTGAATCAAACTTAGAACTGTCATCGAGAAAATCTGCATCCCCTGTATCTTCTTTGGATTCCGTTGATCCGGGTTCACTTTTACCTCCTTTTGAGCTCGTTATTCCATCCAAGCTTCCAGAAAGTTCTGAAACTATTATTTAACATGTTAATGTGTACAGCCCTCAAATTTGTCACATACTGAAGAAATTTACCGTCCATCACTTAATCCAAGAGCAGAAATTCCAGTGTGCATTGACAGTTAGCTCAGAAAAATACTTTAATAAAAGTTGGGAAATGTAGAATTCAATTGGTTCTTTGAAATATCTTTTCAAAAGTCGATATAGAGAGGGGATTTCAGAGTAAATTTCAAGATATTTCAATAATTTAAAGATAGAGTACAAATGTAGACTGGAAACATCACAGGCATACTTGGAATCGACAGCACTACAGCTGTATAGGAATTGAATCTTTGGAATCTAATCCTGTCCATCAGTGCCTGCAAATCTAACCCTTTATATCAGAGAGTGGAATTCTATCTCTGTATAATCAGAGAGTGGAATTCTATCTCTGTATAATCAGAGAGTGGAATATGGTATATTCTCTACAACATCACAAACACACAGGACTACAAGATGGCTCCATTCCTTTTTTATTATTGTAAACAGCATTAGTTGCATTACCACAGTCGTCCACTAGGTGGAGCAGTAGTCCACTAGATGGAACTATACTAGACCTGTATATTAGAGAGCAGAAATCTAATCATGAATATCAGAGTGTATGAATATAACCATGCATATCAGAGAGGGGTAGGTTTGCACTCTGATATACAAAGTGGATAAACGCTGATTGAATTTGGCATCATTATACAGAGAGGAACCTCTTTCAGAAAAGTTAGAGGCATAGACATAAAAGTTTATAAAAACTTACACATTTTATAGTAATTTAAGGTGAATTGTGATGATAAGCAAGACTGAGTCAGAGTCAATGTGGAGTTTACTTCCCACTCAGTCCAGAGCTCTAAGCTCTGAAATTCCCTCCCTAAATTTCTCTGCTTTTCCAGCTCTCTGTCCTCCTTTACGTTTCTTCTTAAAATCTACCTCTTTGACCAAGCTTTTGGTCACCTGTCCTAATATCTCTTTATGTCACTTGGTGTCAAATTTTGCCTGATAATGCTTCTATGCAGTGCCTTGGGATGTTTGATTACATTAGAGGTACTACAATTGTACAGGGCCTTGATGAGACCACACCTGGAGGACTATGCACAGTTTTGGTCTCCTTATCTAAGGAACGATATTACTTGCCTTAGAGGGGTTGCAACGAAGGTTCAATAGTTTGATTTCTGGGAGGAGAGGGTTGTCCTGTGAGGAGAGATTGAGTAGATTTGGATCTATACTTTCTAGATTTTAGAAGAATGAGAGGTGATCTCATTGCAACATACAAGATTCTGAGGGGGACTGACAAGGTAGATGCTGAGAGATTGTTTCCCATAGCTGGAGTGTCTAGAAATAAGGGTCATAGTCTCAGGATAAGGTGTCGGCCTTTTAAGACTGATGAGGAATTTCTTCACTCAGAGGGTTGTGAATCTTTGGAATTCTCTGCCTCAGAGGGCTGTGGATGCTGAGTCATTGAGTATATTCATGGCTGAGATAGATAGATTTTTGGACTCTAAAGGAATCAAGGATATGGGGATAATGCAAGAAAGTGGAGTTTATTTCGAAGATCAGCCATGATCTTATTGAATGGTGGAGCAGTCCCGAGGGGCCGTATGGCCAACTCCTGCTCCTAATTCTTATGTTCTTAAAAGCAAGTTAGAGCTGTTGTTGATGATTGATGTGGACACTGGGTCCCTCAAATGGAAAATGTTCTATTTCCCAGAAATAACATTCCTCAATTCAATCAGTACAACATTGAAAATGGAAAAAAGGTGTAGTAGGCCATTCGGCCCTCCGACTGGACACCATGCTGGCTCTAACCATTTTCATGATTTGCTTTTAAGTTGTTAGACAGTTTAGTAAGGGCTCTGAATAGTTTATGTTTGGCTAAAGGTAAAATGACTGTTTAAATTCAAGCTTTTTACACTGGATTTCAGATCTTACCTGTACAGGTAGGTGGTGCAGAGTTCCACTGTCCATCACTCAGACATTTTATCGTATCCCCTCCTGCCAGATTCCATCCAGACTCACAGGTGTACCTGACCGAGCATTCACAGATTGAGAAATGGGCGTGAGCGACAACAGGGACGGAGCCGCAGGGGGTCGCTGTAAAGGGGGCAACAGAAGCTGTCAGGAGAGGGAGGTCGAGAAATACAGGGAATATTTGAGCAAGTGTTTGTAAAACAACAATATATTTCTAAACTCTGTCCCCAGAATATGGACACTGCCTCTATATAATCTAAAATCCTGTTGAATATTTTAGGGAAACGAATTCCTTTAATCACCAGTTGTAAGAGCTGCTGAAGTTAATGTTATTTTTTTCAATCTAGATACATCAATGATACTGAAGCGCTAGAGTGAGAAGTTGTCAGTACAGGAAAAGGGAAATTTGTTTCATAGTCCTTGGATGGATCTTAGCCTTGAGAAGACGTTATCAGTAACACATTCCTTCTTGGTGATTTATATACTGGGAGATACTTATATACTGGGAGATATTTGGAATTAAGATTTTGTAAAGCAAATTAAAATTTTGAACTTCCAGTTTCTAAGATGCTTAGCTGCACGACATCTTTCAAAGTGATTCTGTAGCTGACGTCATCAGTGTAGTTGGTCTGGTCACCTGAACTGGGATTCCCTGTAGTAGTTTAAAGTATTTCAGTCGGATATCAATCACTTAAATCAGTTTTTCAAAAGGGATTTAGAATGTAAAGAGAGAATTTTTAATGCTAGAAAGGAGGTTTCAGAAAAGTTATGTTGTAAATATTGAAGTGGAACAAGTGAGGCTAACAAAGGTAAGGTTAGAAGCTGACCAAAGGGAAGAAGGTCACGATGGACAATCAGATGTCACCTGAAGCCTCACAGAGGAAGGCAGAACCACCAGCACTACAGCCAGCCTGTTACCTAAAAGAGAGATGGTATGCTTTTATGCATGTCATCCATATGCAAGGACATATGTAATAATCATGTAGGTTTACTATTGGGATGGAGGAATTATTTAATATATAGCAAATGAAGCACTGGGATTAATAATTTATTATATAACATATAGATAAGGTATTGGAATTGGGGGATTTTTTTATACATACTAGTCGATCTCCGATGGCATATTAAATGAAGAGTTAGGGCCAATTGTGGACTTCAGGTGAAGCGTGGTTAGATGCATTAGGCTAATTGGTCCAGTGTGGCCAGACGTAATAAAGTCCCAATTTTAAAGTCATACACCTGACCTTATCTGTATATCACTATGATAAATTCTTATGTTCCCATTTAAAATGGAAACTACTTATGTTATGCTGCAGGTAAATTTTCCTGCCAGTGGTGCTGCTGCAATGGAGAATTACTCCAAATGGGCCATGGCAACTAGTCAGGGGGAAGGGGTGTGGGAAAAACATTTGTTGGGGCACACAAAATCAATTAAAATGTTAAAGAATCGAGAACTTAGCTGGCTACTTATTGCCCAGAAAGGAAAGCCAACAAGGCTGAAAATAGGAGCTTGCGGGGCTGGGGAAAGGGGATGGGATGGCCTGCACTGTCACCTGGTGGCTACAGCCTGCAACTACATGCAGATGGAAAGCAGTTTTTTTCCCACTACAGGATACTTATTATAAAACAGTGGGTGTTATGTGACAGGCAAGATGTGACGGCTTTAACACTGTAAGATGTATCACAATCCCAAGAATCAAAAGGTATTTACAAAAAATGTAGGCACATCCATGCTTTTGTTATCTTCAGATCCGACTATTCCAGTACTCTCCTGACTGGCTTCCCATCTTCCATCCTCTGTAAACTTGAGAGCTCATGCAAAACTCTGCTGCCCATATTCTAATTCGCATCAAGTCCCATTCACCCATCACCCCTGTGCTTACTGACCTACCTTGAATCCCAGTCTCACATTTAAAATCTTGTGTTCAAATCCCTTATTGGCCTTGCCTCATCTATCTCTGTGACCTCTTCCAGCCCTCCAACCCACCGAGAACTCTGCATTCCTCCAACTCTGACCTGTTGTGCATCTCCCATTCCTTTCGCCCCATTGTTGGCGCCATGCCTTCAGCTGGCAAGGCCCTAAGCTCTAGAATTTCCTCCCTAAACCTCTCCATTTTGCTCTCCTCCTTTAAGACACTCCTTAAAACCTACTTCTTTGATCAAACTTTTGGTCACTTGCCATAATGTCTCCTTCTTTGGCTCAATATCAATTTTTTTTTGACTGATTATGCTCCTGTGAAGAGCCTTGGAATGTTTTGATACATTAAGGTGCTATGTAAAGGCAAGTTGTTATTAGAATGAGAATTCCCATAAAGGTTGGTTTATATTAGAATTTTCAGTGAAATGTTTGCCTCACAGCTATTAAATAGATAATTTAAGGATAGATGTTGGGATTTTGAATTTATTGTCCTCATAGTGAGCAGTTGTCAAACAGGATCTGACATACATTTCCGACAGATTGAAGTTGTTGACCATATACTTCCTGTACAGTGCTGGGACCCTGTTAGTTCAATGGATACCTTAATTGATTGAGGGACAAGTATTTTGGCTCATTTTCAATTTGATGTGATATAAGCAGAGCCTGATTCAATTTTCAGAGACAGCTTTAGGAGTTTTATTTTACTTAACACTTAATAGTTTACCTAACCCCTCTCTCCCCAATTACATGTTCAATAACTATATTGACAGCACAATATTCTTCACACATCTCAAGTGTCTGCTTTATTCTGAACATACTGACATTAACCATTACCACTGATGGCAGCTGCATTGGTGGGCGAGAGTGCCGGGAGGCAAATTCCACTGATCTGTCGATACTACAGAAAGTCGAACGCCTGCCCGCAACACCAATCTGACTGCCACGCCTTCAGCACATTCCAACGTAACAGGCATCAGATTCTACAGGACACTAAAAGAAGGCAATAAGTTAAGGCTACCCAATCGGGAGCCTCTTGCATTCAAATCAATTGCATGTCACATCATATCAGCATTGTCTTCAAAGCTGGGGATCACCACCTCCATACACCATCAGTCACTTGCTCAGTTTTGGGACAAAATTTCCCTGGGCCCCCGATTGAGGGCGGTAACCAGCTGGGGCCGGGACTTTCTGTGCCTGGCACAGAAGACCCACCCCCGCTGCTGAATTGGGCTTACCACCGCTCAAAGGAAGTGGAGCAGAGTCTGGCGTGCTCCATTTCCTTTAGGGGCGGTTCCTGAGGAGCTGCTGAGGCGAGGACTGCAGCACTACGCAGATGCTCCACATAGCGCTGAGGCGCTTCAACGCCCCTCCCCTTCACTTAAAGGACCATGCTAGGACCGCCATCCTGGTGCCGATCTGAGAGTCGGAAAACCAGTAAAGATGGCGGCTTGGGGTGCTGGCACCCTCCCCTTTAAGTCCCGCTCAAAGAGCAAATTTTCGCCAGCCTTGCGGCGCGTGGGGCGGTAAGGGGTCGCTGTGCACAGTAATGATGTCATCACCGGTTGTGCGGCGGCCAAGGCAGCGCCTCCGTCAACGTCTGGGCAATTTCCCGAGAGCCGGTAGCCCCCCCCCCCGGTGAAAAGTCTTTTCCTCCCTATTAGCGCCCCATCCCCCCCACCCCTCGCAGGCACTAACAGGCCTGTTAAAAAGGGGGCAATTTTGCCCCCATAATGTTTTTTCTCAGAATGCTAGGAACGGTCTAACAGTGTCATACCATTGATCTTCTCTCTCCAGGCACTCAGGTCTACCCGTGATATATTGGTGCACCCGACATATCTTTCTGGGTACAGCCTGAACTGAAACGCATCCCGAGGGAGTTCTTCAATCCTGGTGTTATCACAGATTATTGTGGAGAATGAGATTTGCTGAAGAGCCTGCTGCTGGCTGGCAGTAAAAACCCCTTGATTTTCCCACCAGAATCTAAAACACGAAGAATGAGGAAAACAGTCATTAGGAAGAGTGTGAGTGTTCTGGCCAACATTTAACCCTCAGCCAATCCCAACAAAACAGGTGAACTAGTCATTGGTGTTTGTGGGACCTTACTGGACAAAATTGCCGACATAACAACAGTGACTATACAATGTAATACTCTATGTGAAGTATATGGGAATTGTTCTGAGAGTCCTGGATGGCATTATATACATTCAACTCCTTTCTTTCTCGTGATTTATAGCTACTAGCACTGCTCGGCATTGAGAACTAGTCTTCACTTGTTCACTTGGCACCACGCATGCAGAGTCAAAAATGCGTGGTGAATAATCATTCCGAATTTTTTAAGTAGCCCCATGATACAGGGCCCATGATCCACAGCTTTCTGATCCAAGAGGAAACGGGGTGGGCGGCAGGGGGAAGAACCCGACATTTCCCTCAGGCCAACAAGCTTCAGCCTGCATTTCCGGCAGGTTTTATGGTATATGGGCCAAATATCAAATGGTAATTATGGTGGAGATAATGATGGAAATGGATCCTAATTCTGAAAGCTAAAATTGAAATTTGTTCTAAAAGTGATAGGGCTGTGGATTTTCGGCTTTGCCGTTTTTGCGGTAAAAACGGAGGCAGGACAGGAAAATTATCGCCCAATTAGCATTCGCGATTAATTGCCTAACTTTCTTCATTTTGGCCCTGTGCCAGTAGCGCAGCACAAAGGGAGCATTGTACTATTTTGCAGCGCAAAAACGGGATCCTCGTCAACTTTATTGCGGGGCCGAGAGCGCTCCGAGAGAGGCCTTGGGAGGGGGAACGAAATTCATTAAAACATTCAAAAAACACTGCAAAAATATAAAACAATAAAAACTTTAACCTACCTTTTTTCCAGTTTATCCAACTCACCGCCGCCGGCAGGACTGCACTGCTGTGTTTTACCTGGCGGTCACTGTGGGGCACGTCCGGGTCGGGTGATTATTGAAACTCGCAGCGATGTCACAATGCGAGCCTTTGCACACCCGACGCAGCTCTCCCCGGCGGTGCTTCTAAGCGCCGCACAAAAAACGAGCCAAGGATCGCAACCGGGCGAAAAACTGCTGACCGCCCCATTTTTCGCCGCGGAGAGTCAAAACATGCCGAAAATCCGATCGCAAATGACCCGAAAATTCTGCCCATAGTAATAATGAGTGGCTAGCTGGGGACAGTGGTAGAGGAGGAAATAGTAATAGACAGGACGCTAGTGGTGGAGGAGGTAATGGTAATAGAGAGGAGGCTAGTGGTGGAGGAGGTAATGGTAATAGACAGGAGGAGAAGCAGAGGTTGATGCTGGCAATGCCAACTTTCTTTTCCACGTTTTCATGAATAACTGGGCTGCAGAATTTAGGACTCTTGGAGGGCAAAACTGTTCCATTGAAGGAAGAACATAGTAACATGGTATACAACTGGATTGCCATCAAAGTCTCAATACTTCTGTTACCTGTCTCCATCTCTCAGGTTCTTGAATTGTTTTCCTATTAAACAGGCGAACAAAGGGCCCAACTTCCCACCTTCCACGAATGGTTCGGAGATTCCCCCCAACCACACGTCGATGTTGTCTGGGGTTCCGTACAACTCGAGGAGCTTAGTTGCAAGTTCCACATTGTTGAGGATGAAAGAAAGATCAAAAACATCTTGGGGCTCAGAAAGTCCACAGAACCTTCGCCAAGCATTGTAACCTGGATTCAGAGTGGGGAGATGCGGGGGTTACACATTTTTATGAGTTAAAGTGAACGCAAGATATAATTAGCACAAGAAAATAAAAACATCTCAAAATCTGCAGTCTGAGGGTTTCATAACTTGCAAACTGAGGCTGACTAATCCAGCTCTCAGTGTGATACATCATCATCACACATGGATTACGTGCTTATAGATCTATAATCAGAACTTATGAGAGGCAACAAAATCACAACCAACTACATAGAATCACAGAATAGTACAGCACTGAAGGAAGCCAGTCAGCCCATCGAGTCTGCGCCGGTTCTTTCCAAGAGCAATTCAGTTAGTTCTACTTCCCCGCTCTTTCCCCATAGCCCTGCAATCTTTACTTCATCAAGTATTTATCCAACATTTGTGACTGAAAGATCGAGCTTCGCGAGTCAGGCTCTTCACTGCAGTAATCTTCTGTTACCTCTGAGCCCATGGTCCCGGGAACGCTGGATGTTTATGGCAGACAGGTCCAGAGCTGTATGACCCTGCAGTGCAAATAGCTTCTCACGCAGCTCATCCGGCATCATGGAGCTTTGGGTCTGCAGTTTGGCAGGGTAACCGACCAGCCCCCGAATGATTGGATCAATTCCACCTAAACAACAACTCACTGTTATTTCCATTGATACTTTAAGTCTTGGTCTTTTTTTAAATCATAGAATAATTGCAAATGAGTGTGCATTTCTCATATTTTACATCTCCTTAACTCCCCCCACCTATAATCAGCTAACCTAGGGCTTGACGGAGTCATGCAACAGTCTCAGTACTAACCAGAGTTACTAATCAGATACTCTGCACCTGACCTGTGCTGTGCTTGAATTGGGAGTGCTTGCATCTAAGGCCACAGTAGTCTGGAAATGCCCAATCTTGTTTAATGATTAAAACTAAGCAGAGTCAGGCCTGGTTATTACTTGGATGGGGGACCGCCTGGAAATACCAGGTGCAGTAGGCTTTTCCCCCTCCCCTTTTATAGGGGGCACTTGTAAAATTTCTAATTTTATTGCCCAAAAAAAAATCACAAAAAACCTCCAAAAAAGGGCAGTTGAAAAATGTTTGGGGTGTCCCCCAGATTGGGGGGCACTTGACTTAACTGGTGAATTTTGTCTCCAATCAAAAGAGTTGGGAGTGCTTGGCCAGTAGTCCTGACCGAGTGGTTAAGGCGATGGTCTAGAAGTCCATTGGGGTTTCCCCTTGCCGGTTCGGATTTGCTGACTCAGGTTAACATGAGAAATAGGAGCAGCAGTAAACTATTTTACGTGGGGAGATCCCGTCCGAACTGACCCCCGTCCGGACGGAATTCCTCATCGGCGCCAAATCCCGGAACCTCCCTCGGGAGCCGGCGCCTCACAACTTGAGCCGCCTCGGGGAAATCCCCTCCGTGCCTTGAAGTTCTGCGCGGAGGGGTTTCCTGTATGGGCTGCTCCTGCACATTCTCAACCTTGCCATCCTCGTCTGCCGTCCGGACACGCCATGGCGTACCATCTTGCTGTCTGGAGGAGGCGGGGGTCCCCAATGGAGTGCACTCTACGCGGGAGTCCTCCCATTATTTATCGGGGACTTGGCCTGGAGGGTAGTGCACGGAGCAGTCCCGTGCAACAAATTTTTAAGCCGGTTCACGGGCTCCCAGGCCGCCTGAAATTTCTGCGGTCTGGAAGAGTCCGTGTTCCATGTTTTTATTGAATGTATGAGGTTGCAGCCCCTGTTTCATTATTTAAAGGGGCTGCTCCTCAATTTCTGGCTGCACTTCAGTCCCACACTCCCGATCTTTGGGCACCCTGTGCGGAAGGGAGCGGGTAGGTCCGAGGGCCTCCTCGTAGGACTGCTCCTGGGCACGGCCAAGGGTGCCATCAGCCGGTCCAGGCAGCGGGCGGTCAAGGGGGTCATTCAGCCTGACTGCCTGCCTCTCTTCCGTGCCTACATCCGGGCCAGGGTGTCCTTAGAGATGGAGCACGCGGTGTCCACCGGTATGCTCGCGGCCTTCCATGAGAGGTGGGCGCCGGAAGGACTGGAGTGCATCGACACCCCCGGCAACCAAATTTTAATTTGATTTTATGTTTTAAAGTTTAATTTGTTTTAATTACTGGGTTTTTTTTTTAGTGTCCCCCTCCCCTTTTATAGGGGGCACTTGTAAATTATGGTTTTAGAGCCCCAAAAAAACAAAAAAAAATCTACAAAAATATATAAAAAAACAAAAAAAAGGGCCTTGCGAAATGTTTGGAGTGTCCCCCAGATCGGGGGTCACTTGACCTAATGTTTATTTGTCTCCTCTAAAAGAGTTGGGAGTGCTTGGCCAGTAGTCCTGGCCGAGTGGTTAAGGTGATGGTCTAGAAGTCTATTGGGGTTTCCCCTTGCCGGTTCGGATCTTGCTGACTCAGTTTAACATGAGAAATAGGAGCAGCAGTAAACTATTTTACGTGGGGAGATCCCATCCGAACTGACCCCCGTCTGGACGGAATTCCTCATAGGCGCCAAACCCCGGAACCTCCCTCGGGAGCCGTCGCCTCGGGGAAATCCCCTCCGTGCCTTTCAGTTCTGCGCAGAGGGGTTTCCTGTACGGGCTGCTGCTGCACACTCTCAAACTTGCCATCCTCGTCGGCCGTCCGGACACGCCATGGCGAACCATCTTGCCGTCCGGAGGAGGCGGGGGTCCCCGATGGAGGGCACTCTACGCGGGAGTCCTCCCACTATTTATCGGGGACTTGGCCTGGAGGGTGGTGCACAGAGCAGTCCCGTGCAATAAATTTTTAAGTCGGTTCATGGGCTCCCAGGCCACTTGCAATTTCTGCGGTCTGGAAGAGTCCGTGTTCCATGTTTTTATGGAGTGTGCGAGGTTGCTGCCCCTGTTTCATTATTTAAAGGGGCTGCTCCTCAATTTCTGGCTGCACTTCAGTCCCACACTCCTGATCTTTTGCACCCTGTGCGGAGGGGAGCGGGTAGGTCCGAGGGCCTCCTCGTAGGACTGCTCCTGGGCACGGCCAAGGGTGCCATCAGCCGGTCCAGGCAGCGGGCGGTCGAGGGGGTCGTTCAGCCCGACTGCCTGCCTCTCTTCCACGCGTACATCCACGCCAGGGTGTCCTTGGAGATGGAGCACGCGGTATCCACCGGTACGCTCGCGGCCTTCCATGAGAGGTGGGCACCGGAGGGACTGGAGTGCATCGTCACCCCCGGCAACCAAATTTTAATTTGATTTTATGTTTTAAAGTTTAATTTGTTTTCATTGCTGGTTTTTTTTTTTAGTGTCCCCCTCCCCTTTTATAGGGGGTACTTGTAAATTATGGTTTTAGAGCCCAAAAAAAACAAAAAAAAAATCTACAAAAATATATAAAAAAACAAAAGAAAACAAAAAAAAGGGCCTTGCGAAATGTTTGGCATGTCCCCCAGATCGGGGGTCACTTGACCTAATGTTTATTTGTCTCCTCTAAAAGAATTGGGAGTGCTTGGCCAGTAGTCCTGGCCGAGTGGTTAAGGCGATGGTCTAGAAGTCCATTGGGGTTTCCCGTTGCCGGTTCGGATCTTGCTGACTCAGGTTAACATGAGAAATAGGAGCAGCAGTAAACTATTTTACGTGGGGAGATCCCATCCGAACTGACCCCCGTCCGGACGGAATTCCTCATAGGCGCCAAACCCCGGAACCTCCCTCGGGAGCCGTCGCCTCGGGGAAATCCCCTCCGTGCCTTTCAGTTCTGCGCAGAGGGGTTTCCTGTACGGGCTGCTCCTGCACACTCTCAAACTTGCCATCCTCGTCGGCCATCCGGACACGTCATGGCGTACCATCTTGCCGTCCGGAGGAGGCACTCTACGCGGGAGTCCTCCCACTATTTATCGGGGACTTGGCCTGGAGGGTGGTGCACAGAGCAGTGCCGTGCAATAAATTTTTAAGTCGGTTCACGGGCTCCCAGGCCACTTGCAATTTCTGCGGTCTGGAAGAGTCCGTGTTCCATGTTTTTATGGAGTGTGCGAGGTTGCTGCCCCTGTTTCATTATTTAAAGGGGCTGCTCCTCAATTTCTGGTTGCACTTCAGTCCCACACTCCTGATCTTTTGCACCCTGTGCGGAGGGGAGCGGGTAGGTCCGAGGGCCTCCTCGTAGGACTGCTCCTGGGCACGGCCAAGGGTGCCATCAGCCGGTCCAGGCAGCGGGCGGTCGAGGGGGTCATTCAGCCCGACTGCCTGCCTCTTCCACACGTACATCCACGCCAGGGTGTCCTTGGAGATGGAGCACGCGGTATCCACCGGTACGCTCGCGGCCTTCCGTGAGAGGTGGGCGCCGGAGGGACTGGAGTGCATCGTTACCCCCGGCAACCAAATTTTAATTTGATTTTATTTGTTTTAAAGTTTAATTTGTTTTAATTGCCGGGTTTTAGTGTCCCCCTCCCCTTTTATAGGGGCAGTTGTAAATTATATAATGTTAATGCCCCAAAAAAAATCAAAAAGAAAAAAAACCACAAAAAAACCCCCAAAAAAAGTAAAATAAAAAGAGGCCAGTTCTAAGTGTCTGGAGTGTCCCCCAGATCGGGTGGCACTTGATCTAATGTTTATTTTGTTCCCCCCCGCAAAAGAGTTGGGAGTGCTTGTCCACTGGTACGCTCGCGGCCTTCCACGAGAGGTGGGCGCCGGAGGGACTGGAGTGCATTATCAACCCCGGCAACCAAATTTTAATTTGATTTTGTATGTTTTAAATTTATTTTAAATGCCCTAAAAAAAAACACAAAAAAAAACCTACAAAAAAAAACAACAAAAAAAAGAGGGCGGTTAAAAGTGTCTGGAGTGTCCCCCAGATCAGGTGGCACTTGATCTAATGTTTATTTTGTTCCCCCCCGCAAAAGAGTTGGGAGTGCTTGTCCACCGGTATGCTCACGGCCTTGAAAAAAATATGATTTTAGTGCCCAAAAAAACACCCAAAAACCCCCCAAAAAAACACAAAAAAGGGCCTTGAAAAATGTTTGGAGTGTCCCCCAGATCGGGGGGCACGATTTAATGTTTACTTTTTTCTCCCAAAAGAGTTGGGAGTGCTTGATACGTCACTGCAGATACACTTGATATTACTCTGTACATAAGGCAAGTGTGAGGAGTGAAAAGATAGTAGCACTTAGGAAATAAAGGCAAAATAAATAAACACATTTGACTAACGCATGGGGGAAATAGATGCCTCTATCATTCCATCGATTTCAATTGGATGGGTTCTACAATGGTTGGATGATCTGCTCCACCAATTACTGCCCAGGTGATGAAGATGAAAATTGACCCCAATGGGTTAGTGGAATGGGAAGACAGCTACCAGATCCAATTTAATGCGAGTGTGAGGTAATACATTCTGGGAGGGAAAACAAGTAATGGGAGCATACACTCAATGGCAAGACACTGAAGGGTGTGGATGAACTGAGGGATGTAGGCAGTCAAACTCAATTCTCTGAAAGTGTGAGTGCAGGTCGATAAAGCCAAAACGAAAAAAATGACTATATTTTGGGTTTTATAAATAAGGGCATAGAGTGCAAGAGGAAAGAAGTAAATGATAACTTTGTACAAAACATTGGTTGGGCCATAGTTAGAGTACTGTGAGCAGTTTTAGTCATTCCCCTTATGGAAAAGAGTATTGAAACCATAGAGAGTAGACAGCCGATTTCACCAGTTATAAGGAGAGGCTTGTGATACTGGGATTATTGCCTCGAGGGAAAAAAGGGATACAGCACAGATCCCAGTAGGTGACAATACATCTGTTCAGTATAGTGGGATTATGGCCTCACTTGGATCGTGGTGTACAATTTCAGTCGCTGTAGTACAGAAAGGATATCCAAGTACTGGAGGCAGCATAGGGAAAGGCAACCAAACTGATAGCTAGCCTAAAGCATCTGAGCTGTGAGAAGAGGTTGAAGAACCTGGGATCATTGACTTTGGAGAAAAGGCTGCTCAGGGGAGATATCATTCAAGACTTCCAGGATCTTAAGGGACTAGATCAATCGAACCCTGATAATATGTTCCAGATTTCCACCAACTCTAGTACGAGGGGATATGTACTCAAGCTTAAAGGAGAAGTGCATAGACAATTTAGATTTAACTATGATGTGGAGGTTTGTGTATGTATGGAATGGGTTACCCGAGGAGGCAGTGCATGCAGATGTGTGGAAAAATTATTTGAGGTAGTACGTGAGTGAGGGGTATTAAGCTTTGCCTCTTGTTAAGTAAATATGCAAGTTAAGAATATTTATCTATATTGCGTGAGGATATGTCAGGTGTTTTCTACTAATATTAGAGCATGTGGACAGAGGTACTATTGATTTGTTTGTGATCTTGTACTTTCCTACATTCATTTCTAACTCATGCTGTACCTGACCCATGAGTGTTTGATGGGACAGTGTGGAGAGAACTTTATTCTGTATCTAACCTGTGCTGTACCTGAGTGCTTGATGGGGCAGTATAGAATCAGTCAGACCTTGTGTCTAAACTTCATTATACCTGTCTGGGAGTGCTGCATATTCATTTTGGAAGCTAAAATTGGAAAGTTGTTCTATAATCCAGCACTGACATAACCATTGAATACAAGAGTGCACCAATATTTTAAATTGGTTGCTATTTTACAGTAGACGGCCTGCTGTTTGTTTGCGTGGGGAATGAGAATATTGAGCACCTTTCTCGATTAAATTCCATGGAGTGAAGAAGGTGTAGTGCAGGAGCATGCTGGGATACTTTGAGTCCTCCTGGAACTTTTCATTATAACGTTTCATGATTGGCTGGATCGTGACATGCCCAAAGCGCATTGCAGCCGTAGTGAAAACATTAGCGAGCCTAGGATCAACAGACTCGTTGTAGCCTTGGTATCGAGAGAGATATTTCTCTGTTGCTTTCTTGCCAATTACTAGGGGAACATAATCCCTGTAGTTTATAATCTGTCAGAGAGAAGTCAGAAAGTAATTATTAAACATTTTGTAAGTGAAAAGTAAACGGCTTTAGTCATTAAAGTAGTTGTCACAGATCCATTCTTTTAATTTTGTCTCCAACAATTTTTCTTTTCTTTTATCATTGTAATTCCATAATCCTATGCTCCCAAATGGGAGGCACATTTCAGGGAGCATGGGTTGGATATCGGGCTGCAACATTGCAGCCCTAATTCTTAGACTTGTACTGAACCTGGGAGTGTGGGATCATGGAATTACATCTAATATCTCACCACCTCTCTCAATTTTGCAATTTCCTCCAGCTAAACATTGGCAAGACTGAAGGTCCATCTATTTTGCCTTCTACCACCCTGGCAGTCATATGATACAATGATAATGGAGTTGTTAACGAACCATAGCAATCAATTAGTCTACAACAGACCCAGACATGACGTGAAGAAAACCCCAGTGATGGAGAACTTTGGAAATCTAGGGGTGGATTTTCCAATCCTTTGCGCTCTGTTTTTCATCCCGGAGTGGCGGCAATAGCGACGGTGAGGTTTTCTGGGCGGGCGGTCAGCCGCCTGCGCCCCACGGGGGATTTCGCGTTGGTTTTGCGGCGGCGTGGAGCAGCACCGCCCAGAAGAGCTGCGCCGGTGTGCAACGCCCCTGGTTGCAGCACCGGCGCGATTTTGACTCCCGTATGTCCCGTACGCCCTACAGCACGCCCTGCAGTGACTGCCTGGGAAATTGGTCAGGGAACCTCTACCAACTGCAGAGAGGTAAGTAATGCAGTCCTAAGGTAAGTGTGATTGTTTTTTTCTTTACATTTTTTTTGCGATTTATGTTGTGGTGGCATGGTCTATGTATTGGGAATGTTTTTGTGGGTTTTTTTTTCAGGTTTTTTTTTCTTCTCTCCAGGTGTCTCTCAGAGCTTGGGATTTTCCCATGCTAACATCCACGAGAGGTGTACAACACCTCCCTTAGTGCAGCGCTCCAGTCTTGGGCCCAGCTGCCCAATTTTGATGATTGAGGTGCAAACTATTCCTGGGTGCAAACTTTACCGCCCCGAAATCATCAAATCCGAAAATCCAGCCCCATAGGTCTCCTCCATCTTCAGGTATATTCCATTTACACTACCTGTTGAAATGCTCCCATGATTTTCCTCGCCTCCTGGTAGATTGTTTCTCCACTCCAGTGCGGGTTCAATCTCTTCAGCTCTCTCGCTAAGCGATTGTGTTCCCGTAGAAATATCGTATGAAAAGACAACAGCCCCAGGTTTTCATTGGCACGGGCATCACCTGTGGGAATACGATTACTGCACTATTTGCAAAAAGAGAAAGACACGCACCGAATAATATGTGGGTGGGTGAGATTGATCTTGTACCTAGGAACCCAGATTGGTGAATAAAGGAAGCACTACAATGAAATAAAGCAGTTGATGGACTGGCTAGTCCAGTGGGTCAGCACACAACTTCACACTCTTGGGACCTGTGTAAAAATCCAACCCAGACCAACAGGGTGACATTTTCTTCTAAGCAATCACTGTAAGGAAATGGCATTGGACCACATCAGCGCATCTCCTGAGCAAACTTGTGATCTCAATCAGAGAGACCATATGGATGGCTGATGTGGGAAACTGTAATATTTGCTCTGGTGCTGAAGATGTACACATCTGAGCTTGGGGATAAGGCACATTACAGGGGCAGTGTCGAGGAAGCTTTACTCTCTACCCAAATGAGTAGACTTTTACAATTCATATTTCAAGTAGAGGTGCTGTTACCTGAGGCTAGATCAAGAGAATGGCCATACAGATCAGGAAGGTTGAAGTTCTCAGGTTTGATTCTTAGCTCTGAATGCTCAGTATCACATGGTTCACTCACTGAGATAGCGAGGGTTCGACGCACAGTGATCAGGGTTTGGGTTGGCTTGGCCTGGATTCAGATGCACTGTGCTATTATGTGTGTCATATGATGTCACCAACCAATAATTTCTTACCAGCCAGCATACAAGGAACAGTAACACCAGAGCAAGAGGAGCTGTTGTGGGTCACGGCACAAGGGTTCGTCTGCTTAAAGCTTCTGAAAGGCATGTATTTCAAGTTGTTGTCTGAAAAGGTGGGATTGACCATCAACAGGCCCAGGTCACTGGTGAAATCTCTGAGTTTCTTTGCCTGGTGCTCCATGTTGCCGTATATATTGCTGGCATCAATGTAGGCTGTCTGCTCATTGATCTGCTCGCATGTACTCATGCCCTCAAACGCTGAGCAGCAGGCAAGAGCTGATCGGATGAATGGTATGCACTGACGAGCGTCTGTAATCCGTGGGTCGTCATAGCTTATCTGTGGATGAAAGGTCAGGACAGTGATGGAAGCAGATACTGATAGACCCAGAGAGAAGTACTAGTCCGTTCAGTATGAGCCTCGAAAACCCATAGTCCTATTGTGGTTCTGAAGAGGCTTTTGCTATAAATTCTCCAAGTTTTCTTTGTCCTTTGATTGGAGGGATGTGCAAACTGGATGAGATTGTTACCTTTGTTTTACAAAGGCAGATCTGGTCGAGGGAAGTAGCTAAAGTGTACAATGCTCCCATCCCCTTGTGAAGTAATTACAGTGCAAATTACTCCTTTCTCTTATGCACTTAAATGTTTGGCATTTAATATTAAATAAGGAGACACTATTTATTAACAATGTACCACTATGAGAGGGATATTTTATAAGGTAGGGGCTTTCCCAAGCACTGGCAGGTGCCAGTCACAAATTCCATCTGTGAGTACCTGCATCAATTTGGGATCCTTCTCGTTTCTAGATGCTGATGTCTCCCACTATGTTTAACTACCTTCTGCAGAGAGTGGTAAACATGTGGAATGGATTTGCCCAGAAAGCCAGATAGTATGTTAACATTTAAAGGAGGGTTGGAGATGTTTGAGGGAATGGCGAATGAGGTGTATTGGTTTTAGGGGGCAGGAAGATGGTTTACAGACTCTTTTCAGGTCCTGTGCTCCTTGGTAACTGCTGCAGCTGAGTTGGCAGTGCTAGAAAGTATTTCTGAAGATTATTAATAGACAGTCTTATTAACACCTTAAACAAGGAACAAATTTGCATTGTAAGCATTGTCCCCAAGAATATAATTTTCTTTCATTCCTTATGCTACCGATACCAACGCAAATCATCCCAACCACTGGTTTTCATGCAATAGATGGAGCCACCAAACTGTAGATCAAACCAGCGCTGGTCATGTCCTACCATGGGCTTTTATTGGAGCTTCATCCCAAAGTCTACAGGTTTACCCAAATAGTTTTGTAACCTGTGACTTGAATTCAAGCACAACTTGCTCAGAGTTTCAGAGCTTGTACTAAAATAAAGGCTTTACATTCCCTGGATCTTTGATTAGGACTTTTAAGGGTGATTAGAAAAACATTCAGGAATCGGCAAATGCTATTCAAAATAAGGCAGAATTGATTCAATTTTACTATCTGCGATTCATGAGAACCATTGACAGCATACAAAATAATGACAATGAATATTTTGAAGGAAATGTACAATTTAAACAGATGAGGTGCCGAGTGGCAGTGGGATATGACTCCGACTGCTCTCAGGAGCTGACTGCACTTGCTTTGCTGCATGTGCTCACACCTGCCAGTGTATCAGGGAAACATCCCCACCCTCGCAGTGTTAAATGTGGCGGCATTACTGTCTCATCGCTGAAATCCAGACATATGATCATCAGCTGCACTTAACATCCTCATTTCTTCAAGGTAAAGATGAGCTTGGGGAGGAAGAAAGGAAAATGGATGGAAGAGACCATCATGGGTAACTGGGCTAGGGCCAGAGTTGATCTCTGGACAAGGAACTATTAAGCCCTTTCTGATTGATGCGAGTGTTTCGAGGGGTGCAAACAGATGAAGCCATTTTAACAAGAATTAAGGTGCATCATGGACAACCTTGTAATTAGGATGGAGATCAGCCTTGAGTTACCAACACTGGAACTGGATGAAAATTCTAATGATCCTACATAGTGCATGTCTGGTTCAAGCATAATCCTCAGCTGTCTTTAAACAGAGAATCAATGTCTCACCTTAATTGGGAAACAAGGACTTCTCTGCACACAAGACGTTTTACAGTTGATACCATTGCTGAAAGTCTGGAGGGTAGGGGACGGACGAGTGAAACTCATGTCGTGAGAGAGCCACTGCCCCCACTGCACAAACATCTGACTCCATTTGGAATCTGGAACTATGTCTTTAATGGATGCTTTTAGGATCTTGTTGGAAACCTCTCGGACCTGAAAAAGAATAATAATCATTTTCAATGTTCAGAACATGGACCCTCCTTACAAGTTTTTTAAAGTAGGCTCATTCTGTGAGTTACAGGCCCCGAGGGTAGGCTGAGCAGGACAGTCGGTGTCATAGCAGTGCCCCATCAACTGCATTCATCTCCAACAAGTCTCAGCAACATGTACATAACATTGTGGACAAGAGAAAATAGACTGTAGTAAAGGTTTTTTTACTGGTATTCGGGTTTATCTTGTTGTATCTCTATTTTCAACCCAGATTACTTCCCAGTGTCTCCAATATTCAGTACCGCAACACTAATGGTTTTGAAAGGCTCAAGTCTGGAGTGTGATTTATTATTTGCCACTGGGTGGGTGCAGCCATACCACTGCTTAACAAGCTGGACATTATCCAGGATGAAACAGTCCGCTTGATTGGCATGCTTGCCACAGGCCTTGCTATCCAACCCCTCCATCACTAGCACTCTGAGCTGCAGTACGTGCAATCTCCACGTTGCACTGCAGCAACTCACCAAGCTTACCACCAGCCCCTGAACGTCTATCACCAAGAAGGACAAGAGGAGCATTGTTGTGGAAATACCACCATCTCCATCTTCTCTACAAGCTCACACACCATTCTGATTTGGAAATATATTGTTATTCTTTCACCATCATTGGGTAAGTATCCTGGAACTCCTTACCTAACACCATTGTGGAGCACCATCAACACAAGGACTACAATAGTTCAAGAAAACCCACCAGCGCCACCTCCTCAGGGCTACTAGTGATGGGCAATAAATGCAGCTTTGCCCATATCCTAAGTTGAGAAAAATGTGGCTCAAGGAAGTTACCCTATCTGACACTGAATGAACTAATCTGGACAAGAGGCAGTAACCAGCCTGCACAATGTGTACATTACCTGCAGGGCCTGGGAACAGATCCACTCTGGAAATGAAGGATAGTCCAAGGTTAATGTCGCAAATTGTAGCTTGTCAATCTGTTCCACATTTACACCTTGTCCATGCCAAGCTCTCACACATGTGCTCTCAACATAGCCCAGTATCTTCTATTTCTTCAAATATTTATTCAATTTTCTCTTAAAAGAGGCAATGATCTCTACCTCAATCACTCCCTCTAGCAAAGCATTCTCTGCTCCAACAACCCTCTGTGTAAAGAATTACTCCTAACAGCTCTTCTCACTCTCAAGTTACAGTTAAATTGATAATCTCTTAACGCTGATTCCCTAACCGAAGAAATAACCTTTCCCTATTGTGGATGAGCTTCAACGTCCACCCTCTCAAGATTACCGTATATACTCGCGTATCCTACGATCTCACGTATCATGCGACCCCTAAATTTTCGTCCCCAAAACATGATTTTATCATATATCTCATGTATCATGCGAGTCACTTTTTTGAGATACCAGATGCCACTAGGCTAGGCTTTCAAACAAGTTTAACAAGTACCCAACACGTAACAAGTACCCTAACACATAACAACGATCGAATACATACCTTAACATGAAACATCGAGTGGATTCTGCTGTGAAAGCTGTTCGCGAATCGAACACCGATACAGCAATCATTCCAGCTGGCTTGACTAGCGTCGTTCAGCCACAGCCTCTACTGTGTTTGCGGGTAAAAGAAGCATGGGCTGAGATAGATGGAGCCTCTAATAATGCAGCAAACTTCAGAGGGAGTTGTGGGTGCCGATCTCTATACCACAGCAAAGATACAGTACAAGCGACAATAGAGGCTGCAATCCAGCCCAGGAGATACATGCCGAGATTCAGCGTGGATACGGTCTGCTTAACAGCCTAACAGCCTAATCTTGGCCAGCACTTCACACCCGCAAATTTTGTATCTCGCGTATCATGCGACCCCCCAAATTTAGGTTACAATTTAGGTCTTCAAAAGTCGCATGATACGCGGGTACTTGTATTTACTTATACAGGATATCGCTTTGGAGGCACAATCCCAAAGTACTAAAAAGCCTCCCTCACCACATGTGTTGGTGAAGGCACATGCCCAAGTAACTCTGTGGTCTCATCTACAGGGGTGGGCGGGGAAGGGCTCTGCATAATCTGCCTCAGGCACACTTAGACCCCACCCTCTGATCAATCCTCTGGACATTTCCTTGACCTGTAGATGTCGGATGGCTAGAGGAATTCCATAAGGAATGCAACTCTGCCAGTGGGAATTGTTGCAAATTACTATGGGCTCAATTTTGCCCAAAGCCATTTTTTGGCATATTGCCAGAATTATGCCTGTTTTTCTAGGCCAGAACTACTCCAAAAATAAATGTGCTAAGTTTCCCTGCTCTATTTTTCTAAATTGCCGCCGCCTGTCCTGTAGCTCGTGGGGTGGAGCCTACTGTCTGTGCCGAAAAAATGAGGCTAGCTATGCTTTGGTTCATGGGGATGTCTCCATCATCTATGCTTTGGTTGATGCAATGTGCTATAATTCATCGTGGTCCTTCAAATCTGCCTGCTGCCTGCGCTGTGTGAGCCTACTCATGCCATCCTGCCTCTCCTCTGCTGCAAACCATTTATCTGTTCTGTTATATTTTGCAGAACTTGAGGCCAACCCTGACGATGCAGAAGAATATTCAGATGAGGATGAGGCTGAAGAGAACATCTTCCAATCTCACCTTCCAGACCAAGAGCATGGAGGTGAGGGGGAGGGGGAAGGGATGGAAGAAGTCCCCACTGTTGTACTCACTTTGGAGGATGTGCAGGTGCCACCCTTTGAGCTGCTTGCCCCTTCCCTGAGTAGTGGTTTGAGTGTTGGTGGGACATTCCATCGTTTCCCACCATCCAAGGCTGGGGATGTCAGTGAGGTGCAACGAGGCACATCATGGGCCCCACCGTCCGAGGCTGCGGATCCCAGTGGTGGGGTGCAGTGAGGCACACCCAGGGGCCCACCATCCAAGGCTGTGGACCCCAGTGGGATGCAGCAAGGCACACCCAGGGCCCCACCGTCCGAGGCTGCAGGTTCCAGTAGGGTGCAGCAAGGCACACCCAAGGCCCCATCATCCGAGGCTGTGGGTCCCAGTAGGGTGCAGCAAGGCACACCCAGGGCCCCACCATCCGAGGCTGTGGGTCCCAGTAGGGTGCAGCAAGGCACACCCAGGGCCCCACCATCCGAGGCTGTGGGTTCCAGTAGGGTGCAGTAAGGCACACCCAGGGCCCCATCATCCGAGGCTGTGGGTCCCAGCGGGGTGCAGCGAGGTACACCCAGGGCCCCACCATCCGAGGCTGTGGGTCCCACTGGGATGATGCGAGCCACACCCAGGGTGAGGAGGGGAAGGAGGGCTCAACCACACTCTCCTGAGGTGCAGGATCTAACAGATGTCGTTCAGATGATGGCAATGAGTGCGGAGAGCATTGACCTTACCCGATCACTCCTGGACACCATCAGTGGGGTGGGTGATGAAGTATCGGGACTGTCGGGAGAGTTAACAACACTCTCACGGGAAATGGGAATGCTGTCCAGGAACATGATGGAGGGAATGTCTCAGTCAGCTGAAATCATGTCGTTGCATATGACAGAGGGAATGTCGCAGGTAGTTCAAATACTCTCAGTGACCATGAGGGAGAGCATGTCACAGGTAGCTGAGACACTGTCGGCGAACATGAGGGAGGGAATGTTGGAGGTAGTTGAGACACTGTCGGGGCACATGAGAGAGGGAATTTTGCAGTTAGCTGCTGCAATAAGGGAACACGCCCAGACCCCATGCCCATTGACAGAATCAAAATCCCACTTCAATCCCCAGACCAGCCTCTGAAGAGGCCCAAGCTGGGCCTTCCACATTATTGGCTGCGCCCCCCTGGCCCCTCCATCACAGAGTGCGCATCACCCGAAATGTTCGAAAGAATAAACTTGGTACCAATCCAAGAAACGCTGCGCCACAAAAGGTTATCTTCCTCACTGTGGCTGTTTCTCTGCTGAGCTGGGAGACTGGTTCAACAGTTTTTTTCAGCCCCATTGGTTACTGCTGTCATCTCTCTGTTGAGTTGGATGACTCATTCTACTGTTTTTTCTGCTTTGTTGGTCACTGGCTTGTGTAGTTTCACATTTTCCCCACTGCTTCTGATCTACAGTGACCTCCAGCTTTGCAGGAACTTCGCCATCATCTTCCTGTACTGAAACTCACTCTCATTACCACGGCAATAACCTCCATCTTTCAATTCTCTATCCTGCAAATAACTTCTGGACTTCTCTCACCTGCTATTCCTGTCTCCGAACTTGGACAACAGTTCGTTGATGCTCCAAACCGATTCCATCCTACCGATGTCAACTTTTGCCCTCCACGGGACCTCCAAATTTAACTTTGGACTCCTTATTATTGTCACCAACCTGTTCCCTGTTACTACCAGGAAATATGCATCCTTATAATTGCTACATAACCAGGCTTATGTAACTTGAGATTTTGTATGTGCCCATTTGCTTGCGCATTTTGGCTGCCGCTTCGGACCCGAGCAATTCACTTCTATTTCCACTTCTTTCTCCCGCTTTTTCTTTTCTCCTTATCCTTCTCTGACCAGGTTCTCATGTTGTCATGTCGTCTTTCATCTCTCCTCTCTCGGATACTCTGTCCTCCAAAATCCCTACCCCAACCCTTCATTACTTTTCAACCTTCCGACTTTCTTGCCGCTGTCCCAGGCTCGACTCCCTCCTTGTATACAGGGGCTCCCAGGGAGTGTGTCCTTATATACAGGGGATTTCCAGGAGTGTGTCCTTGTATAAAGGGGATTCCCGGGAGTGTGTCCTTGTATAAAGGGGCTCCCCGGGATTGTGTCCTTGTATTCGGGGGCTCCCCGGGTGTGTGTCTTTGTATTCAGGGGATTCCCGGGAGTGTGTCCTTGTATACATAGGCTCCCCGGGAGTGTGCCCTTGTATACAGGGGCTCCCCAGGAATGTGCCCTTGTATACAGGGGATTCCTGGGATTGTGTCCTTGTGTACAGGGGCTTCCCGGGAATGTGTCATTATATACAGGGGATTCCCAGGAGTGTGTCCTTGTATAAAGGGGATTCCGGGAAGTGTGTCCTTGTATACAGAGGATTCCGGAAGTGTGTCCTTGTATACAGGAGATTCCCGGGAGTGTGTCCTTGTATTCAGGGGATTCCCGGGATTGTGTCCTTGTATGAAGGGGTTATAAGGAGTGTGTGCTTGTGTAAAGGTTGTCCGTGGGAGTGTGTCTGCTGCTCCTCCTGGCCCCACAGATTGTAAAGCTAGAATTAAACTTCATCATTTTCAATGCACGTTGTCCCTTTTAAGGACTGCTGGAGAGGCAGCTCAGTGCCTGATGCAAATGGGCAGAAACTCACTGAAGTGTCTTGCGGGAGCACAGCCAGAACACTTTGCACTGCAACAGTGGCCCTGGTCTACTCTGCTGCAGAATACTGCTCTGCCTCCTGGTCCTGCAGCTGCTACACAAAGATCGTGGACTTGCAGCTAAACACTGCCATGAGGACAGTGTCAGGGATGCTCCAGATGAAGGTACGGCTCTCATCTTCACTCCCTCAAGTCCAAGGGGTGCAGACTTAAATGGAGGTGGTGGATAATTGGTTCAGCCATTCATCGCCAGATCTGGCTGGATCACATAAAGCACTATCGGGTCCTACTCTCGTCTGCCAAAACTGCTCACTATTCCAGGATCATTCTGGAATGCAAAGATAACCCCTGGCTGCTATTTTCTACTGCTAACCATCTTCTTATACTTCTCTCCCCTGTCTCCACCACACTCACCTCCAACAAATGTGAGGAGTTCATGGACCTCTTTGTCTCAAAGATTGTGACCATCCGATCAGCTGCCTCTGCCACTTCACTTCCTTCCCCTAGCCCACTGGGCCGAACCTCCTCTGAGGTTCCCCCCTGCCCTAGCCCTGAACTCGCATCTTTTTCCAGTTTCTCTCCGATCTCCCCTCTTGACTTCTCCATGCTCATCTTGTCCATGAGACCCACTTCCTGCTCCCTTGACCCTATTCCAACTAAACTGCTGATCACCCAACTTCCTTTTCTGGCTCTCATGTTAGCTGACATTGTTAACGGTTTTCACTCCTCAGGTACTGCCCCCTCTTCTTCAAATCTGCCGTCATCACCCCTCTCCTCAAAAAAACAAACCCCGAACCCTCCGTCCATGCAAACTACCACCCCATCTCCAACCTCCCTTTCCTCTTCAAAGTTCTTGAACGTGTTGTCGCCTCCAAAATCCATGCCCATCTTTCCTGGAACTCCATGTTTGGATTCCTTCAATCTGATTTCCGCCCCTGCCATGGCTTTCATCAAGGTCACAAATGACATCCTTTGTGACTGTGACAAAGGTAAACTATTCCTCCTCGTTCTTCTGCACCTTTGCGACATCATCCGAAAACACGGCATCAGTTTCCACACGTACGCTGATGACATCCAGCTCTACCTCACCACCACTTCTCTCGACCCGTCCACCGTCTCTAACTTGTCAGGCTGCTTGTCTGACATCCAGTACTGGATGAGCAGAAATGTTCTTAGTTAATATTGGGAAGACCGAAGCCATTGTCTTTGGTCCCCACCACAAACTGTGTTCCCTAGCCACCGATTCTATCCCTCTCCCTAGCATCTCTCTGAGGCTGGATCAGACCGTTTGCAACCTAGGTGTCATATTTGACCCTGAAATGCGCTTCCGGCCACATATCCAAGGCATAACTAAATCCGCCAATTTCCTCCTCCATAACATTGCCCATCTCCGCCCCTGCTTCGGCTCATCTGCTGCTGAAACCCTCATCCATGCCTTTGTTTCCTCTAGACTTGACTACTCCAATGCACTCCTGGCCAGCCTCCCACATTCCACCCTACGTAAATTTGAGATTATCCAAAACTCGACAGCCTGTGTCCTAACTCGCACCAAGTCCCACTCACCCATCACCCCTGTGCTCGCTGACCTACATTAAGGTTAAGCAACGCCTCGATTTCAAAATTCTCATCCTTATTTACAAATTCCTCCATGGCCTCGCCCCTCCCTATCTCTGTAATCTCCTTCAACCTCACAACCTCCTGAGGTATCTGCGCTCCTCAAATTCTGCACTCTTGTGCATCCCTGATTATAATCGCTCAACCATCAGTGGCTGTGCCTTCAGCTGCCTATGCCTTAAGCTCTGGAAATCTGTCCCTAAACCTCTCCGTCTCTCTCTACCTCTTTCCTCCTTTAAGATGCTCTTTAAAATCTACCTCTTTGAACAAGTTTTTGGTCATCTGCCATAATTTCTTCTTATGTGGCTCGGTGTCAAATATATTTATTTTTTTGTCTCATAGCACTCCTGTGAAGCGCCTTGGGACGTTTTACTACATTAAAGACACTATATAAATACAAGTTGTTGTTACAGATTGGATTCTCTCTGATTGATCTAGAGCAACAATGATAATTACCTGTGGCAGAGGAAATCCTGAATATAGTTTCCCTTCTATCCAGCCTTTTGGAAGTGAAAATCCATCCTCATACTGAGCTGGGAGCCAGCGTGCAAAAGGCATGTTAGATGCTCCCAGATGAGGGGTCCTCCTGGGAAAGAACAGAAGAAAAGGATCAACTTTGACTCCAATTTCTGTACGTGCAATCACCATAAATGTAAAATTAAGGTCGAAATACGGGTTTCAGGTCAACAAAGTATTTCTCTTGTTAGAACTGGTTTAATTTCAGGAGGCAGGGAGGACTTCACTATGATGCTTTTCTCTCTCCTTCTACTTATTTAATAGAAGTGAAAAATCAAATCCCCAAGAAGCACTATTTCAGGCCAGTGAACATTCACCGTGTGCATTTATCCTTCAACAAGAAAAATCAAAGCAATTCTGAATTTAGAATCTGTGGCTGCGATTTTGCTGACCTCGGCGGGTCCATGGTGGGCGACATTGGTGGCGGGACCTGACTTTGCTGCTGGCTCTATCTCGGCCTCTGAAATGAATTTCTCCTGATTGAGCTTGTTAAGCTCGCCCACTGTGTTTGCCGTTCAATTAGAGGAAGCGGGTCTGGTGACATCATTTGATGATGCATCATCAGCCGGTTTCCTTAAAGGGACCATGGCCAACTTTATTTTGACATTTGTGCTGTCAGTGTTCTACAGCATTGAGGTGCTGCAAACACTGACAATCACGACACAGAGGTGCAGGGCTGCACCCAGGTTCTCCATGACTACCTCCAGTTGCTTACGGAGGGAGCCGCAGCAAGAAGGGAGGTTCTCTTCCCTTCCCATGGGCAGAGGAGACATCCCCAGGAGATCAACGCAGCCTGGTTGTACAGGAGGGCACAAGCAGGGATGTGGGCAGGGGGATCTGGGTGCAGTGGTGTAAATCTATCAATGATCTCAGTGGATCACAAAACGTTAGTACAAAGCCACACTCAACCTCATCCTGCTGTGCCTCTCACACGTCCCCATCACTCTGCCTTCCCTCCCCATTTCCTGCAAATCCTTACACCAACTTACCTTGCACCTCCACCCATCCCTCTCTATTTATATTTTCACATCCCCATCTCACTAGCCACCCTTCATACACACCTTCATTCTAGTGCAATCATACCAACCAACGCAAAAGGGTAGGCAGTTGGGTGTTTTATGCGATGGTCATGTAAAGTTTTTGTTAATGTGGTGTCAAACAGTGAAACCTTTATTTTCAACACTTTGAGCTAGAAATTGCCCTTTGCCCTGATTGGGGGCGGTAACCTTCAGGGGCCGGGACTTCCTGCGCTTGAGCCGGATGTCCCGCCCCCGACGCGGAATTAGGCCGTGCGCCCCTCAAAGAAAGCGAAGTGCTGTCTCTGGTGTCTGCATCCTTTGATGTGCGCTCCTGGGGTGGTGGGGCGGCAGCGCGGCACTGAGTCCAGCAGAGAAGGCCAGTGCTTCGTGAAGCATCCGCATAGCGCTGACGTGTTCCAAAAACCCTCCCCTTCCATTAAACGGGAGGGTTGCTGGGAACTCTGCAGGCCCTTTGGTGGCCGTCACTGGGCTACTAGGGATAATTTCCCTGGGAGCCTCCGCTGGGCGAAAATGCCATTGCGCCTCGTTAGCACCCCCGGAGATGCTAATGGGGCTATAAAAAGGGGCAATTTTGGCCCCTTTGTGTTCTTGGGCAGATTTGCGTGTACCTTTGGAAGTGGCTTACTGAGTTGCCACTTAACAGTACCCACCCCCACTGCAATGGTGATCAGTGTGAAAAGGATGGCTTGGGTATTGTAGGAATGTTTTATGGTGTTGGTGTGGGGTGATGCCATGATTGGCTGGGACATCATGTGGCAGCTAAGATGTACCGTGCCAAGTGATGTAAATCTGTCCATGGTGAGGTCACGCCTGGCTCCCAGGCAGCAATGTGGTCGGATGCTGATGCCCTCTGTCCTGTGCAGCATCAGGTGATTGAGGAGAAGGTTGGTGGTGCTGCTGGTGCGCCTGAGCTGGTGTTGGTGATGATTGTGGTGTGATTGATGGCAGATGAAGTAGAGATGACAGAAACAATCTTTCAATGGTGAGAGAGATAATTAGGTCAGACTGGATGGAGACTTGTGTAAAGACTTGCAGCATGGTGAATCTGATGTGGAAATGCAGTGAGGAAGATATCTCTGGAGGGTGGAAGCTTCTACTGTACATTTGAAACTGTCAACTCACAGCTGATTCAATGGCCACTGAACTCCCACCTCAGCTTGACAGACATGGTCCATGACCAGCATGGACCCCGTGGGCGTGCTGTCAAATGCAGAAGATGAGCTGAAATTAATTCTTAAGTGGCTCTAAACAAGCCACTAATCACCTGAATTGGGTCTCCCGCTGTGAACCCACTGCTGCATGTTGGGTCTGTTCAGCGCTGACAGACCCGACATTGGGGAAAGGCGCGTGGCAGCGGGTTCATAGTAGGATTCCGACCCGCTAGGGGAAGAAAAGCACTTTCCCACCCGACCAACCACCCATCATGCCCACTGACCCCCGCAAAATCCAGCTCAATGTGTCTTTACTTCAAGTACCTGATATACAAATTCCTCTGGTTGTTGCAATAATGACATCATATGTTTGGGATGGTTTAATCTGCTCTGCGTTCTTTTAGAACGTGCATGCAATTTCACTTCAACTAGCAAACCAAGGCAATCTTCACCAATGTATCCATGAGGTCATTACACAGTGACTGGTGGGATATTCACCCTCCTACGGCTAAAGGGATCAAGGGATATGGAGAGAAAGTAGGAATGGGGTACTGAAATTGCATGATCAGCCATGATCATATTGAATGGTGATGCAGGCTCAAAGGGCTGAATGGCCTATTCCTGCACCTATTTTCTATGTTTCTATGTTTCTGATCTGATGAATTCCACCTCTGAGCTGGCTAGAAGAGGATTGCCGGATTTCTGGCAAATAGCATCACTGACTCAGCCTCTTTGATCAATTGTCACCAGCACCCTTGGTATTTTGTTGGGCTCTGTCCATCAGACTGAAGGTCCCAACAAGTCTACCAGCCAATTCTGGAGACCACAACAGATTCCCTGAAGCTCCATGAAGCTGGGTGTTCCTTGCTAATTGTAGATCATGAGCCAATTGGGAAATGTACTATCACATGTTGGCCACAATGGCCGTTATTTTATTGTCTGGTTTCTCGGGGCTTCATCACCAATATTTGTAGATTTAGATAGCTGGGGGTAGCTAGTAAATCTAGTTCATAGAAACATAGAAACATAGAAAATAGGTGCAGGAATAGGCCATTCGGCCCTTCGAGCCTGCATCACCATTCAATATGATCATGGCTGATCATGCAATTTCAGTACCCCATTCCTACTTTCTCTCCATACCCCTTGATCCCTTTAGCCGTAAGGGCCACATCTAACTCCCTTTTGAATATATCTAGCGAACTGGCCTCAACAACTTTCTGTGGTAGAGAATTCCACAGGTTCTCAACTCTCTGAATGAAGAAGTTTCTCCTCATCTCGGTCCTAATTGGCTTACCCCTTATCTTTAGACTGTGACCCCTGGTTCTGGACTTGCCCAACATCGGGAACATTCTTCCTGCATCTAACCTGTCAAATCCCGTCAGAATTTTATATGTTTCTATGAGATCCCCTCTCATTCTTCTAAATTCCAGTGAATATAAGCCTAGTCAATCCGGTCTTTCTTCATATGTCAGTCCTGCCATCCCGGGAATCAGTCTGGTGAACCTTCGCTGTACTCTCTCAATAGCAAGAATGTCCTTCCTCAGATTAGGAGACTAAAACTGTACACAATATTCAAGGTGTGGTCTCATCAAGGCCCTGTCAACTGCAGCAAGACATCTCTGCTCCCATATTCAAATTCTCTCGCTATGAAGGCCAACATGCCATTTGCCTTCTTCACCGCCTGCTGTACCTGCATGCCTACCTTCAATGACTGATGTACCATGACACCCAGGTCTCGTTGCACCTCCCTTTTTCCTAATCTGTCACCATTCAGATAATATTCGACCTTCCTGTTTTTGCCACCAAACCTCACATTTATCCACATTATACTGCATTTGCCACGCATTTGCCCACTCAGCTAACCTGTCCAAGTCACCCTGCAGCCTCTTAGCATTCTCCTCACAGCTCACACTGCCACCCAGCTTAGTGTCATCTGCAAACTTGGAGATATAACATTCAATTCCTTTGTCCAAATCATTAATGTATATTGTAAATAGCTGGGGGTCCAGCACTGAACCTTGCAGCACACCACTAGTCACTGCCTGTCATTCTGAAAAGGACCAATTTATTCCTACTCTTTGCTTCCTGTCTGCCAACCAGTTCTCTATCCATGTCAATACATTACCTCCAATACCATGTGCTTTAATTTTGCACACTAATCTCTTGTGTGGGACCTTGTCAAAATCTTTTGAAAGTCCAAATACACTACATCCACTGGTTCTCCCTTGTCCACTCTACTAATTACATCCTCAAAAAATTCTAGAAGATTTGTCAAGCATGATTTCCCTTTCATAAATCCATGCTGACTTGGACCGATCCTGTCACTGCTTTCCAAATGCGCTGCTATTACGTCTTTAATAATTGATTCCAACATTTTCCCCACTACCAATGTCAGGCTAACCGGTCTATAATTCCCTGTTTTCTCTTTTCCTCCTTTTTTAAAAAGTGGGGTTACATGAGCTACCCTCCAATCCATAGGAACTGATCCAGAGTTTATAGAATGTTGGAAAATGACCACCAATGCATCCACTATTTCCCAGGCCACTTCCTTAAGTACTCTGGGATGCAGACTATCAGGCCCTGGGGATTTATCGGCCTTCAATCCCATCAATTTCCCTAACACAGTTTCCTGACTAATAAGGATTTCCTTCAGTTCCTCCTTCTCGCTAGACCCTCGGTCCCCTAGTATTTCCGGAAGGTTATTTGTGTCTTCCTTAGTGAAGACAGAACCAAAGTATTTGTTCAATTGGTCTGCCATTTCTTTGTTCCCCATTATAAATTCACCTGATTCTGACTGCAAGGGACCTACATTTGTCTTCACTAATCATTTCTCTTCACATATCTATAAAAGCTTTTGCAGTCAGTTTTTATGTTCCCTGCATGCTTACTCTCATACTCTATTTCCCCCCTCCTAATTAAACCCTTTGTCCTCCTCTGCTGAATTCTAAATATCTCCCAGTCCTCAGGTTTGCTGCTTTTTCTGGCCAATTTATATGCCTCTTCCTTGGATTGAACACTATTCCTAATTTCCCTTGTTAGCCACGGTTGAGCCACCTTCCCCGTTTTATTTTTACGCTAGACAGGGATGTCCGATTGTTGAAGTTCATCCATGTGATCTTTAAATGTCTGTCATTGCCTATCCACCATCACCCCTTTAAGTATCATTCGCCAGTCTATCCTAGCCGGCACAGAAGTCCCACCCCTGCCGCTGAATTGGGCTTATTGCAGCTCAAAGGAAGTGGAGTGCAATCTTGCGTGCTCCACTTCCTTTAGGGGCGGTTCCCACAGCGCTACTGGGCGAGGGCTGCAGCGCTATGCGGATGCTTTGCGTAGCGCTGACGTGCTTCAACGCCCCTCCCCTTCGCTTAAAGGGGAGGGTTGCTGTGCACTCTGCAAGGCCTCTGATGGTCTCCACTAGGCCACCAGGGCAGCTTGGGACCGGGCCTGCAGCCTGGCATCCAAAACGGTGTGCTGGGCTGCACGATGGCATCCCAGACCATGCTAGGGCTGCTATACTGGAGCCCACCCAACAGTCAACAAACCAGAAAAGATGGTGACGTGGGGCGCTGGCGCCCTCTCTTTTAAGTCCTGCCCCGAGAGCGTATGTCGGCCAGCTCGCACCAGCCTTGTGGCCCATGGGGCAATTTCCCCCACGTAAGGGGTCGGAGTGGGGCGATGAGGGCGCTAACCATGGGGCACGGCGCTGCTATGGCGGTGTCTCCGCAAACTCCCAGGCAATTAGCCCCTCCCCCCACCCCCGGGCGAAAAGAGTCTTCCGCCCTGTTATCGCCCCCCCGGAGGCCTCTAAAAAAGAGGAAACTTCTCCCCCAGAGTCCTTTACCTTTATTATTCTGTCCTGTTCTATCGTTCTGTTTCAATATGTCAGTACCACTCTTTGTCTTTACCTCGGCATCATTGTCTCCTTAACCTCGGCATCATTGTCTCCATATTATTCTATATCCATATCTCGGCCATCCTGTATCTCTATATATAATGCTGTAGATTTTTGTGTAATTACGGCCAGGCATTTCCTCAAAGCTGTTCCTGATCCTCCTCCACCACCATAACTTCACTGGAAGTGCGATGGAAACTCCGTTTATGGTGGCGGAACGGGAGTAGCTCTAAGGAAATTCCTGGCTTAAAGACTTAACGTTCCATGGCCTCACCCCTCCCTATCTCTGTAATCTCCTCCAGTCCTACAACCCTTTGAGAATGCTGCGTTCCTCCAATTCTGGCCTCTTCTGCATTCCTAATTTCCTTCACCCCACCATTGGCGGCTGTGCCTTCAGCTGTTTAGACCCCAAGCACAGGAATTCCCTTCGTAATCCTCTCCCCTCTCCATATCCCTCTCCTCTTTTAAGATGCTCCTTAAAACCTACCTCTTTGACCAAACTTATGGTCACCTGTCCTAATATCTCCTTAAATGGCTCAGTGTCAAATTTTGTTTGAAAATGCTCTTTGTGAAGCACTTTGGGAGCTTTTACAATGTTAAAAGTGCTATATAAATGCAAGTTGTTGTTGTTGAGTGCAGATTTTTCACTGTTATTATTGGGCATAGTAGCTGTAGATTGTATGGGTACAAATTTATGAAGAGTATTTTGTATTATTTCATTTGCCTCAGTTTACTTATGCAGCCCATACAATGTTATTAATTTAAATAATTCAGCTTTTCTTATTTATGTTTTCTCAATGTCATCTATTTTCATCCAGAGTTGAGTGATACTTGTACTCGGGTACCTATTGTTGCAGATAGAATTGATGGTTCTATATCGGTTGGACCAACAGTCATTCTTGCAGACAGAGGGCTGGACAATGTTGTGGCCTGTGGTGTGTATCGTACTGTCCATGTCACTCAGGGTTAATGGGTCTATGGGAAAAAAAAACATTTTGATTGATGATAAGTGGAAGCGGCTGGGAATAAAACTTTATATTGAAACAGATAGCAAATCTATTTTTAATGCAAGTATTAATGCTGATCGTCACATTTAGTGAATTCACCACAGATAGTTTTCCCTGAAAATAAGCTTCTAAAATGGCTCAGGAAGTGTGGAGGTTATATTGTTTATTGGGCATCACAATTTTTGTATGCAGCTGAATGCTATAACAGAAGAGCTGCGGAAATCCCAGAAACACATTGTAAGCAAAACTTATACTGTTTGCCAGGTATTCCGCAGATGTTCCACTTAACTTGCATAAGATTTTAAATCCACCCCTTTACAATTACATTTAAAATCTGCTTATTTGTACCAGTTACTTATACCATTGGATTTTCCATTTGTTGCTGCCTCTGTTTTTGCCCTGGAGGGGCGGCAATTGCGGTGGGAAGCTCTTCCGGGCGGGCGGCCAGTTTCCAGCGAACAGCCAGGGTTTTCGGGGCTGGCTTTGGCGGGGCGCAGAGCCTTACCGCCCGAAGAGGCAAGCCAGTTTGCAATGTCCCTGGTTGCGACACTGGCTCGATTTGTGGCTTCTGCCCGATCCGTAGCGCTCCGTAGAGCGACGTGCTGGGACCACCTGTGAAAACGGTCGGTCCGAGCTGTCGCGGCTGCAGTGAGGTAAGTAATGTCCACCTCAGGTAAGTGCGATTGCTTTTTATTGTATTTTTTTTGCGATTAATGCTGTGGTGGCTTGAGTTATTTGTTGGGAATGTTTTTGGTGGGTTTTTTTCTGTTTTTTTTTCTACCAGGCCTCTCTTTGAGTGCTCCCAGGCCGGCTGTTTAGCTCGGGATTTCCGCATGCTCAGCCGGCCTAGCGCCCACCCCACACTCAGGGCCCAGCTGCCTAATTTTGCTGACTGAGGTGCAAACTGTTCCCAGGCACAAACTGTACCAACCCGCCACCATTACCGCCCCAAAATGAGCAAAGCCGAAAATCCAGCCTTATATATTTGTGACTAAAGCATCAATAACTTCCCAATTAATGTACTTTTAAAATTATTTTCTTGAATTTTGTTCTTGATCATATTTGTAGATGGAGTCACATTACTTAATAATATTTAAATATTTCTTTGTCACACATATATAACTTATTGTATTTAACACAGTAAAGATTCAACACCCACTATGTTAGTTTAAACTTAAAATTTAATGTGGCCAGGGTCCCTTTAAGGATCCCTGCTTAAAACACGTCATGAATGACCTTACCAGACCCGCTCCATCTCATTGGGTAACGCCCTGAGTGGCCTTAATAGGCCCCATCAAGGTAAGTTCATTTCTACAGCGGGAAGATGCCAGCAGCAGGGTCGTGATCTGCCACCGACTGTGGCTGCACCAGACCCGTCAAGGTAAAGAAAATTCTGGCCTACAAGTTTTAAAATCCAAACTCTACATCACCCAACCTCTAACTCTTGATTTAACTCCCACTCTATCATTTTTCTAACCTTGCTCTGTGGGCTTTGGCCCATGACCTCAATTTCAGAATAATCAAAAAATTACCAGACCCTTTGGAGGAGAAAGTTGGATTTCTGGGTGCGACGGCAGATAACAGATTGGAAAATGGGGGTATACAGCTTTGACTTACTAGAAAATTCGATCAACATCTGTTTATCAAACATGCACAAATTCTTGAGGCACCAATTGGTTGTCGACCTACTGAGTTTGAGACGTGCTTGTTTCTGGCTGAAGCCATTTCAAAACTGACCTGATACATTGAGTGGCCTTTGGTGGTTCACGTGAATATGGTGTTGGATGAGTCTCAATGCAGTCTCCAGAGAATCAGCAGCTTTCACTGCAGTCCTATTCGCTGCTATAAGGTGCTTTAAGAAGGTCAGGGGGCCTAAAGGTGTTCGGGATGCTTTGCCAATATTTTCTTTGCTGCTAAAATAGAAGAGCAAAACAATCTGATGGGTTTCATTAAGGCCATGAGTCAGTTGGACAAATGCCCATGATTACTTGCAAGTTTTCTAAAAATACCTTCTGTTGTGCAAGTTCATCAAGATGTCGGGTGACCAGGGTGATTATTGTAATTTTACACCAATCTCATCACTCTAAGGTTGCACCTCATTGAATATCTGCTTTCTGGGTAGGATGTTTCTACCTCTTACTCTCTATACCTAGCAGGATGTACCCACTATTTAGCAGGTACTGTTGCCAAATTGGCACCGAGTAGCTTACATGGGGTGAATTTCCACTGGGGGTTCTCTCGCTCAACTGCCGAGGAAGATCCATAGAAAGCCCAGCAAAATAGCAGATATTGATCCTCATGGTGTCCAAAACACAGCCTGCAAGGCTGTAAAAGGGGTCTTTTCAATCTGTTTGTACGCTGATCAGTTCAAACTCCCTGGGTCTTCACGACTAGAAAAAGGGTTTGCTGATTGGTGTATTTAGACCAATGAAATTCAGCCTTTTTGTACCAGCAAGGAAGCGGCTTTGAGGTGCGGGAAGTTGAAAGAGGCCAAGCAGGTTGGGGGATTAAATGCAATGTCCTTCTTTTTCCCCTCTTCATTGTAGTGAGCAGTGAAGGTTTTAGGAATGAGCTGAAGTTCATGGCCAATTAATTAAAAACAGAGACAATAAATAAAAATCTGCACTTGGCGAGAAAGTAAAGCAAGTGGCTGTACTTTGGGTTCCATGTTCTTCAAATTATTCACAAATGGTGTGAAGAATCTTAATTCTTGTAATATTAGCAAATGTGCTGAAGACATCGAGATATATGGCACGTAATTAATACAAAGGAAATTGAGCCCATCCAAAGAGAATGAGACCAGTTAAGCAGATGAACCATGAAATGGCATGACGCCCTGTAATACAGATTACATTAAGGTAAGGTATGACTATTGGAATGTGACGTCTACACAATAAGGAATTTTGATTAGCGAAGCTGAAAATGGGACATGATTTGGTTAGATTATTGACAGTTCACTGGTTACACATTCAGTGTGAAACTATTATCAGCAAGACTCCTTTTGAACTGGGAGCATCGCAGGAGCATTTGACTCGGTCAAAACAAGTTATTCGAATCATATAAATTATTGGTGAAGCCAGTCCGAGGGCAGTGTTATTGGGGTAATTACTCACTCATGTCTGGTCTCTTTATACGCTCTGTCCACCATTTTGATAGCTTCCTGTATGGCACTTTGATTGAACAGACTGCCCAGGGCTTCCTCAGAACCTGTGCACACAGGAAGAACACAGACACTCAGTTTAAACTCGTCTGACATTACAGCTCATTTCATCATTTAGGGAGTTTGACTGTAAATTAATAATATAAGGGATGTCGCTGGACAGACCATTGAGCTGCTCAGGAGTCTTCAGTTCATTTCAGTGAACAGTATGCTATCATATGGAAAACGGTACATTTTTCAAGCAACAGCTCTTATTTTGGGGCGGGGAGGAGATAGAGTTGAAGGTTTGTGAAGAGCAAAGGTTATTATTGCTGGGGAATGGCTCTCTTTTCCACCTCTCCCACTCTTCAGCTCCCATATCTTGTCTGAAGGGCTTGCGGCTCTCTCAGAATCTTTTCCTCTCATTGTTAAGAAATTCTTTGGGGCACTTCATCCTCCTTTATAGCAGGCTCCGCATCTTTGAGACACTTAAGTGTGTGTCTCACTATTGTGTTGCCTTATTTCAGGTACGGTAGCACAGTGGTTATGTTACTGGAATAGTGATCCAGAGGCCTGGACTATTCTGGAGATGTGAGTTCAAATCCCACCATGGCAGCTGGGGGAATTTAGATTTAGTTAATTAAATAAATCTGGAATTAAAGTGCTAGTATCAATAATGCTGACCATGAAACTACCATACTGTCAGAAAAACCCAACGATTCACTAATGTCCTTTAGGGAAGGAAATCTGCCGTCCTTACCTGGTCTGGCTTTTATATGACTCCAGACCCACAGCAATGTGATTGACTCTTGACTGCTCTCTGAAATGGTCTAGCAAGCCAGTCAGCTGTAACAAACTGTTACAACAAAGTGGGAGTACCTTCATCACATGGACTGCAGTGGTTCAAGGCGACAGCTCATCACCACCTTCTCAAGGACAATTAGGGATGGGCAATAAATGCTGGCCTTGCCAGTGATGCCCAAATCCTGTGAACGAATGAATTATAAAAAAAAATCTCTAAACTGGCTGGTCACCACATGGCGGGAATCTTGCCAGGATCCTATCCTGCGTAATCAGTGAGCTACAACCCTGCAAAAAGCTCTCGCCTTCCTCTAACATAGGTTAAGATCCTCTTCATTCCCTCTCCTGTTCCCATTCCCCTATTCCCCAATTCCCTGCTCTTGCTTCCTATCCCCTCACTTTACCCTCCACTATTCAACCCCTTCTCACTCCTTCCCTCCCCATTTCATTCCCCTCTCCTCTCCCGTTTTGCTGCTCCCTCTATTCCCCTCCCTCTTCCCCTTCCTTCCCACTCCTTCTTCCCCTCTATCTCTCTTCATCTCTCCCATTTGCCTCCTCTCTTCCCCTCCCCCAACTTTAGTCCAATTCATCCCGCAAGCTGCTTGGCCTGCACACTGCACTTGGCCTGGACTCCTCATGAGCGATGCCATGAGAGATCGACCAATAAAGTTTAAGGTTCTGATTATTTGCATTTACCTCGCGCTTCTGATATGAACAGATCTTGGTCTTCTAGTTTCGGATTTATTCACCTGGCTTATGAAATTCAAACAGGAATAACTAGCGAATAACAAATACGAGCACAAATGGAACACAGTTGCCTAAGATTCATGGGCCTAATTACCAGGGTTGGTGACGGCACATGTCACATGGGCTGTAGTTTGAACACCACTGACGACACCATTGCTGCCACTATGGAGGAAGCTTTACTCATTTGCCTCATGCAGTACCTGACCTAGGATTACTAGGCACATAGTCAAAGGGATAGATAGTAACCCCATCACAACAGATGGGAGTGAGTCAAGAGGGGCTGGGGGCGGGGGTTAAGAATTAAAAATAGCGAAATGCGACCCAAACCCGCCACTTTTGTGCTGGTCACCATTTTTATAGCGGCAGGTTGTGTGGTGTGCGAGTGCCCCGTCTTGTAGAGGTGGGATATTCCAGTATAATATTTAAATCAGGCTCCCACAGTGCAGTTGGGAGCCTGATTTAAATGTGAAGTATGCTGACCGGGTTTCCCAGGTCTCAGGAAACCTGGCAGCTGGCTGCAGAAGGAAAGTGTTTTTTAGAGCACTGCTTGTGGGCCAGGAGTGCTCCCCTTGGCTCCTCAAGCAAATCTTCGCCGATTGGAGCCTCTCCTTACTGTTGCGATCGGTGACCCACTCCTCTCCTGCCGGACGACCTGCCTGTCAAACCCCTCCCCCGATTACCAAGCTCCGTCTCCACCCTCCCCAACTCCAGATCTCTACCAAATTTCGTCCCCAAAGCATCACTCACTCCTGCTGCGTCCTGAATTTAATGTAACCGCCAGCACCAGGTGTCTGGATCATTTAACAGTGAACAGACCGGCTGCTATTTGGCAGGACCATGCTGTTCCATGAACAGAGCCTGTGGGAGTATCACTTTCATTCATTGCTGACAGATCTCTGTGCTCTGCCAACTCCTCCTGCTGGTTTAATGCCAACTTCAGAGAGGACATCATAAACACAATGTGAGCGAGAAGACAAGCATCAGAAAACCTGCTCATTAACTTTTAATTGAGGCTTAACCTTTTACTTTGGTTTAAGGGTTTGTTAATAGCAGCTCTGTGCATTAAGGTGGGCTAAACTGACCATGTCTCGGTTTGCAGATTTCTGTGAAATGGCTTCATAATGATAGCATTGAACCCCTCCTGTGCTGATTTACAGAATCTGTCCGTAGTCTTTATTTGCAAAGAATGTGATTATGTTGCGGATGTTCTGCTCACTGTTTGTCTGTGAATTTCAGGGACTTTCCAAAGTGTCAGGCCAGGAGACAAACTGTTGCTTTAGCTTCTAACCTGTCATTAAACTACATGCACATCTGGAGAAGGAGTAATCCGTGGTGTATGAGACACAGCTGGGAATCAGGCTCAGCCTCTCCTACTCTGACAATACAAGGTACTTACAGGCGCAGCAGGCCATTCCTCCCATCTTAATTCATCATCCAGAAAGACTCGACAATCTCACCCATTGTTGCGTCTACTTGCTCCTTAAATGACTAGGTTTTTACCATTGTTACTCTATCCAGGAGTTCATTACATGTATTGATCAGTCTCTGCGTGAAGAACCACCTGACATCGGTCTTAAATGTACCTTTTAAACTAAATTGTGAGAGTAGTTCAGAGGGACATTAGTTCAAGCTAGTAAAGTCTAAGTCCAGATTTACCCTTTCCATTCCAATAACTCTCACATACCCTTATGAAATATACGCGCAGAAATCTCCTTTCCTGGATGAAAAGCCCAAGTCTCTCTAGCTATTCCTCATAACTCCGGCCCTGACATTAGGATCAGTCTTGTGGCTTGTTATACTGCTTCCAGCGCTTGATCTCTCCCATTTTAAGTGGTGTAGGCAGGATAATTCTTTTCTTATTGGGCAGGGTGCTTAGATAAGAACTTACCAGATCAATAAAACACTATTTCAAAAAGGTCTATTTTTCAGAATTTCACAATTAGGTTCAAATAGAAACAATATTACCTCCATTAATCTAACAATTCAAATAAAACAAATGAGAAGAAAAATCATGAAGTCCAACCTCTGGTTATATATCACTAGTCGATCAATAACTTCACTACTGTTCACTGCAATATCCCAGTGAACATTTAGAAGTGCACTGGTGGAATTGTGGAACTGATTAGCTCTGGACAAACATCCCTTGTATCGGTGTTCTATCACATGATTTGAGGCATGATCTTTCGAAAGAAGGAGCGATCCGATTTATTTAAAAAAAATGTAAATTTCAGGATGTTTTTGAACATCCTGAACACCTTCCGCCTATGTCACTGCTTGTTTCTCAGTGCCTAAGACTGGACACAGTACTCGAGGTGTGGTCTGACCAGAGCATGGTACAGTTTGATCATGACTTCTGCTGCCAAAATAGTAGACGATGGGTGATAATGTGGCAGAGCGGATCGCCTATCCTTTATAGAACCTGCCCGATTTTCATTCCATTTATATGAATGCAATAAAAATAAGATGGGCTCTAATAAAAGCAGGCAATCCATCCTCCAAGATTACTGTCCAGGTGGTTAAGATGAATATCTTCCCCCTTGTCTACTACTCTGGCTATATAGTTTGACACTTTATTGCTTGATGCTCTGCATTGTTTGGACATGTTGGGGCCAAAATTGCCCACCGCTGGAAACGGGGTGCTCCTACCCCATTTCTTGTGTTTTCACCGCCGTGGTGGATGATGTGGACTCTTGAGCGAAATTCCGCTCTTTGGCTTTTTTTTCTGCGGACCAGAAGTTGCTCATAATGGGGGCAGTAGTGCAGCAATGAGCACACTTGATGGGACATGTAGTGGCTGCCGCTGTCTGTCATGAGCGTCGCACTGATGACATCATGCAGGCTGTGATCCTTACCAACGCATCCATCACAGACCCAATTCACGTTCGGTCCGGGGTCAAACAGGACTGTGTCATCGTCCCAAACCTCTTCTCAATCTTCCTCACCGCCATACTCCACCTCACAGTCAACAAGCTCCCCACTGGAGTGGAACTAAACTACAGAACCAGTGGGAACCTATTCAACCTTTGCCGTCTCCAGCCCAGGTCTAAGACCAATCCAACCTTTGTCGTCGAGCTACAGTACGCGGACGACACCTGCGTCTGCGCACATACAGAGGCTGAACTCCAAGTCATAGTCAACGTATTTACTGTGGCGTACAAAAGCATGGGCCTTACGCTAAATATCTGTAAGACAAAGGTCCTCCACCAGCCTATCATCGCCGCACAGCACTGCCCCCCTTTCATCAAGATCCACGACACGGCCCTGGACAATGTGGACCACTTCCCATATCTCGGGAGCCTCCTATCAACAAGAGCAGGCATTGACGATGAGGTCCAACACCACCTCCAGTGTGCCAGTGCAGCCTTCGGCCGCCTGAGGAAAAGAGTGTTTGAAGACCAGGCCCGCAAAACTGCCACCAAGCTCATGGTCTACAGGGCTGTAGCAATACCCACCCTCCTGTATAGCTCAGAGACATGGACCATGTGCAATAGACACCTCAAGTCGCTGGAGAAATACCATCAATGATGTCTCTGCAAGATCCTACAAATCCCCTGGGAGGACAAGCGCACCAATATTAGTGTCCTCATCCAGGCCAACATCCCCAGCATTGAAGCACTGACCACACTTGATCAGTTCTGCTGGACAGGCCACATCGTTTGCATGCCAGATACGAGACTCCCAAAGCAAGCGCTGTACTCGGAACTCATCCACGACAAACGAGCCAAAGGTGGGCAGCGGAAACGTTACAAGGGCACCCTCAAAGCCTCCCTGATAAAGTGAGACATCCTCACTGACATCTGGGAGTCCCTGGCCAAAGACCGCCCAAAGTGGAGGAAGTGCATCTGGGAGGACGCTGAGCACCTCGAGTCTCATCGCCGAAAGCATGCAGAAATCATGCAGGCAGTGGAAAGAGCATGCGGCAAACCTGTCCCGCCCACCCTTTCCCTCAACGACTATCTGTGCCACCTGTGACGGGGACTGTGGTTCTCATATTGGTCTGTTCAGCCACCTAAGGGCTCACTTTAAGAGTGGAAGCAAGTCTTCCTCGATTCCGAGGGATTGCCTATGATGACTGATGACTTCATCGCGACGCCGGAACACCGCGGCTCTCCCTTTCACTTAAAGGGGAGAGCCTGCACGATTTTTTAAGTTCAGCCCACTGAGTCATCAGGGAAGGTTTCGGCCAAGCCAGCGGCCTGGTACCCAAGAGGGGGTGCCACGCTGCCTGTTGGCGGGCCAGCTGAACCCAAGGGCATAATTGTCGGCCCGACATGCCAGTCGGATGACAAAAAAAAACATGGCGGCAGCGGCAGTGCATCCTCCCCTTTAATGGGAGCCACACCATCATTTTAGAAGGCCACAGCCTCACTGAGCTGTCTCAAAAAAGTAGGTTTTAGCACTGCCCGACGGGAGGAAGATTTTCTCGGCGGAATTTTGCCATCGGTCGGGGGGGGAGCATTGACGGAGCACACTCTGATGACGCACTTAGGACGGCCCAGCAGCAGCGGAGCGGTAGGCGGTGAGCGGGTCACCGCTGGGATACCGCAGGAACAGAATTTTGATAATGGCGGCTATTACACGAAAAATCAGTGGCCATTGCTCGCCACAGTGTGGCCACTGATTTCCGGTGGTAACAGGTCTTAAGGAAAGAGGCAATTTTGGCCCCATTGAGTCTACTGAATCTACTAAGACTCCTAGGTCTCTTTCAACTTCATCATTAGCTATTTTAACAACATTCATAGAGTCAATGGGTTCAATTTTCCCGGATTATTTGCGCATTTTTTTGGCGTGTGCCGTTTTTTTTGGTGTATTTATTTTTTTCAAAGTTTCCCCCTGTGATCTGCGCCGGCGTAAGTGACTTAGTGGCTGGTGTGGGGATTGGAGTGGGAGTGGCAGTTGATTCTGTCAATGGGCGCGGGATCTGGGCGTTTTCCCTTATTGCAGCAGCTAACTCCAACATGCCGTCTCTCATGCACCCTGACAGTGTCACAACGACCTGCAACATTCCCTCCCTCATGGTCAGTAACAGTGTTTACACTATCTCTGGCATTCCCTCCCTGATGGTCACTGACAGCACATCAGCCAGCTCTGACATTCCCTCCCTCATGGTCACTATTCCCTCACTGATGGTCCCGGACATCGTTGCCATTTCTCGTGTCATTGCTGTTCCTTCTCCCGACAATCCCGCTACCTCATCATTCACCCCACTGGTGGTGTCTAGGAGTGATCGGGTAAGGTCAATGCCCTCCGCACTCAATGACATCATCTGAACCACATCTATTAGATCCTGCACCTCAGGAGAGCGCGATCGAGCTCTCCTTCCCTTCCTCCCCACGGGTGTGGCTTGCTCCCCACCACCTGGACCCACAACCTCGAAAGGTGGGGCCCTGGGTGTGCCTCACTGCACCCCACCATTGCGACCCGCAACCTTGGACATTCGGAAACCATGGTATGTCCCACCAGCACTCAAACCACTAGTCACGGAAGGGGCTGTCACCGCAATGAGCAGCACCTCCTCAAAAATTAGTAAAACAGTGGGGGCTTCATTCAGCTCCATCCCCTCCCCCTCCCCCCCCATGTTCTTGGTCTGGAGGGTTGGATTCGAAGATGTTAATCCTGTTCAGGCTGGGCCTTGTCTGAATTTTCTTCTACATCGTCAGGGCCGGCCTCAAGTTCTGCAAAATATAACAGGACATAAAATATAACAGGGGGGGGGGTGGGCGGGACATTGTTTTTTCAGTGCAGACATTAGGCTCCAGCCCCCGAAGCTAAAGGACAGGCTGCATTGTGCCAATTTCAAAAAATAGAACGGGGAAACTGGCAAAAAATGGGCGTACCTCTTGTCATATGCCAAAAAACAGCATTGGGGAAAATTGAGCCCCTAATATTTACCTGAATTTTTCTAACATGCTTCTTGTAAGACATCATATTGATTTCTTCTTAAAACCCATATCTACATCGACTGCATTCCCTTTATTTATGCAATCAGTATTCAAAAAGCTGGGTTCAATCTCTTACCTATTGGAATTCCATCAATCTCAGTCTGGAGAAACCCAGTGAAGCACATTCCCAGGAACCACATGGGCAACATTCTGAAAGGAAAACATTCTGTATGAGTCAGGGCTAATGCCTCAATTAGATCATCCCTTAGTGTTCTATTCTCAAGGGAATACAAGCCTCAGCTACACAGCGTGTCCTCATAATTTAACCATTTTAGCCCCAGTATCATTCTGGTGAATCCACCCTCCCTGCAGTCAGATTCACACGAGGCACATACTGAAGTCAAGGTCACTCAGGGCCTGCACCTTTATTACACAGCTCTCGAATGCCACACTTGCCTGAGACCTGTCCTTATATACCTGTCTGGGACAGGTATCCAGTGTCTCCTGCAAGTGCACCCCTGGTGGTAAGGTAAGCTAGTGGTTACAGGTCATCTCTAGTTACAGTCATGTATAGCATGGTAAGATACAGTTATGTACAGTAGTGTGAGATACATGACATCACCCTCCCCCAAGGTCTTATTGCCTTTATAGGTTCAGTCTCTCAGGTGGTCTACGCTCTCGCGTGGAGCGTCTTAGTTGTGGTTCAGTTGTTTGCCTTGGTGCCTGTTTTTCTTTCGGTGTGATTGCTGGTATCTCGCCTGGGCTGTCTGTTTCGTTCAGTGTGATTGTTGGTGTCTCACCTGGGCTGTCTGTTGGGATTGCCCTTTCCTCAGTTTGTTCCCTCTGTCTGTCCACCAGGTGTGGTGTGAGTTCCATATTGTAGTCTGCTTCTGGTTCAGCAGTGTTGTTGGTAAATCTACTTTTGACTTGGTCTACATGCCTCCGGCAGGTTTGGCCATAGTCCATTTGTACCACCAGTAGTCTGTTTCCTTCCTTGCCTGTTTTTTTCCCTGCAAGCCATTTGGGACCCCTGCCATAGTTTAGCACAAACACTTTGACCCCTATCTCATTCCACCTCCCCCTTGAATTTCGGTCATGGTACTCAGTTAGCTTACGGCGCTTTGCCTCAACGATTTCATGCATGTCTGGGAGGATTAACGAGAGCCTTGTCTTTAAGGTCCGTTTCATCAATAGTTGCGCGGGGGAACTCCAGTCAATGAATGCGGACGGGATCTGTATGCTAGCAGCAGTCGCGACAGGCGGCCCTGCAGCGTGGGACCTTGGATTTTGAGCATGCCTTGTTTAATGATCTGCACTGCTTGCTCCGCCTGGCCGTTGGAGGCCGGCTTGAAAGGTGCGGTCCTAACGTGATTTATGCCGTGGTCACTCATAAAATCTTGGAATTCTGCGCTGGTGAAGCACGGACCATTATCACTGACCAATATGTCAGGAATGCCGTGCGTTGCGAACATGGTTCCAAGGCTCTCCACAGTGGTGGAGGTGGTGCTCGAGTTTAAAATGGTGCATTCGATCCACTTAGAAAATGCATCTACAACTACGAGGAACATTTTGCCCATGAATGGGCCCGCATAGTCTACGTGCACCCGCGACCACGGTTTGGTGGGCCAGGGCCAGTGGCTCAGTGGGGCCTCCCTGGGGGATTATTAAGTTGGGCACAAATGGTGCACTGTCGGGCGCAGAGCTCCAAGTCCGCGTCAATGCCAGGCCACCAAACATGGGATCTGGCTATGGCCTTCATGAGAATGATCCCCTGGTGCTGGCGGTGGAGCTCCCGAACAAATGCCTCTCTGCCTCGCAGAGGCATAACTACTCGGCTGCCCCACATCAGGCAGTCTGCTTGTAGCGACAGCTCATGCATGCGCCTATGGAAAGGTTTGATCTCCTCGGGGCAGGCATCGTGAGCCTCTGCCCAGTCACCAGTTAAGACATATCTTTTTACTAGGGATAATGTGAGGTCGCTGGTCGTCCAGGCTCTGATTTGGCGAGCTGTCATGGGCGAACCTGTGGACTCAAAGGCATTGATCGCCATGACTATCTCACAGTCCTGTCCGTCAGACCCTTCCATGGTCGCCAGGGGTAGCCTGCTAAGCGCGTCAGCACAGTTGTCTGTGCCTGGTCTGTGCCTTATGGTGTAATCGTAAGAGGCCAGCATGAGTGCCCACCGTTGAATGCGCGCTGAGGCATTGGCGTTTATTGCCTTGTTCTCGGATAGTAGGAATGTGAGGGGCTTGTGGTCAGTTTCTAACCCGAACTTGGCCCCGAAAAGGTATTGGTGCATCTTTTTGATACCGTACATGCACACATGCGCCTCCTTCTCCACCATTCCGTACCCGCGCTCCGCCCGCGAAAGTGACCTGGAGGCATAAGCTATGGGTTGTAATTTACCCGCACTATTGACATGTTGTAAAATACACCCGACCACGTACGCTGACGCATCACATGTAAGAACTAGCTTTTTACCTGGATCAAAGAAAGCCAAAACACTGTTGGAACACAGAAGGTTGCGTGCCTTATTGAAGGCGCGTTCCTGGGCGTCCCCCAAAACCAATCGCACCCCTTTCTGAGTAGCACGTGGAGAGGTTCTAGCAGCGTGCTTAACTTCTGCATAAAGTTCCAAACGTAATTGAGTAGCCCGAGAAAGGCGTGCAGTTCTGAGACATTCCGGGGCCTGGGTGCCAGGCGAATTGCTTCGGTTTTGGACTCTGTTGGGCAAATTCCATCAGCGGCAATCCTTCTGCCCAAAAATTCAACCTCGGGCGCGAGAAACAGGCACTTGGATTTCTTAACTCTTAGGCCTACCCGATCCAACCGCTTTAGTGCGTCCTCCAAATTGCGGAGATGAGAGTCGGTGTCCCTGCCCGTGATAAGTATGTCATCTTGAAATACAACCATCCCTGGGATGGACTTGAGTAGACTCTTCATGTTGCGCTGGAATATAGCAGCTGCCAACCCAATGCCGAATGGGCATTGATTGTACATGAAAAGGCCTCGATGTGTATTGATGGTGGTGAGTAGCTTGGATTCCTCGGTCAGTACTTGCATCATATATGCAGATGTGAGATCTAATTTTGAGAAAAGTTTTCCTCCAGCCAATGTGGCAAATAAGTCCTCCGCTCTGGGCAGCGGGTATTGGTCCTGTAGGGAGACTCTGTTTATGGTAGATTTGTAGTCCCCACAGATTCGTACGGATCCATCAGGCTTCATGACTGGGACGATGAGACTTGCCCAGTCGCTAAATTCCACGGGTGAGATAATGCCTTCCCGCAGAAGCTGGTCCAGTTCATGTTCAATCTTTTCCCTCATCACATAGGGCACAGCTATAGCCTTGTGATGGACCGGTCTAGCATCCTGTGTGATGTAGATTTTGACTTTAGCCCCTTTGAAGGTGCCCACACCTAGCTGAAAGAGATGTTCAAATCGACTTAGAACTGTCCATTCCTCTGATGACATGGCGTGAACATCATCCCATTTCCAGTTTAATTTTGCCAGCCAGCTTCTCCCCAGCAGTGCTGGGAGATCTCCGGGGATAATCCACAGGGGAAGTCGGTTCACTGTCCCTTTGTGTGTGACTGAGAGCATGGCGCTGCCAAGGATTGGGACGATTTCTTTGGTATAGGTCCTTAGTTTGGTGTCGACCCTTGTGAGCTTTGGTCTGTTTCTTTTGTGCAGCCACAGCTGTTCAAATTGTTGAGCGCTCATGAGAGATTGACTCGCTCCCATATCCAGCTCCATGTTGACGGGTATCCCGTTGAGTAGGACCCTCATCATTATTGGAGGCGTGGCCATTGATCGTGTTGACCTGTTGTACCTCGGTGTCCCGGGTACTGTCCCCACCATCTTCTGGTCCATTTTCCGACCCTTCCGATTCGTATACCAGCCGAGCTGCCATTTTTCTGCACATGCGGGCCAGATGCCCTGTATAGTCACAGTTTCTGCAAACAGCATGCTGAAATTGACACCCCCTTGATGAGTGCCTTCCCCCACATCTCCAGCACAGACCGCTTCCATTGTTTCCAAAGGATGAGCTGCGTCTGGCTGATCTCTCTTGAGCTTCTCTCAGTTTGTAGTTGATTGCTCGCATTGTGTGTTGATGAGGTGTGAACGGCCATTCATGTGGCCCTTGATGGCTTCTGGCGCCACTGCCTGCTGTTGAGGGCCTGCTCTCCTGCCTTTGTCTGTGTGTGGGGGTAGCGGCTTGTTTCACGCTGTGAACCCCTTGTTCAGATGTTTCGTTCGTTGTCATACCCGCAGTGTAGATCAACCTCGTTTCTTCTTCTCCTGCCAAGAATGTCTGTGCAACCAGTGCTGCTGCCTCTAGGGTCAAGTTCTTGGTCTCTATGAGCTTTTGGAATATGCCTGCGTGGCCTATTCCCTCAATAAAAAAGTCTCTCAGTACTGCTCTCCTTAGTTCATCGGAGGACTCGCATAAGCTAGCCAACCTCCGAAGTTCCACCACGAAGTCGGGTATGCTCTGGCCCACACAGCGTCTGTAGTTGTAGAACCTGTATCTGGTCATGTGTAGGCTGCTCGCTGGCTTCAGATGGTCTCTTACCAGTGTGCTCAACTCTTCAAACGACTTGTTTGCTGGTTTTTCGGGTGCCAGCAGGTCCTTCATTAAGGCATATGTTTTCGAGCCACAGCTGGTCAAGAGATGGGCTCTTCTCTTGTCTGCCTTATTGCCGCTGAACCAGTCTTTGGTTACGAAGCTTTGCTGGAGCCTTTCTATAAAGTCCTCCCAATTATCTCCAGCATTGTATTTTTCATCTGAGCCGTTGGTCGCCATTCTGTGGATTCTGTAATCCCGTAACTTGTCGCCACTATAAAGTCCTGTCCCTGCAGTACAGATTCACATGAGGCACATACTGAAGTCAAGGTCACTCAGGACCTGCACCTTTATTACACGGCTCTCGAATGCCACACTTGCCTGAGACCTGTCCTTAAATACCTGTCTGGGGCAGGTATCCAATGTCTCCTGCAAGTGCACCCCTGGTGGTAAGGTAAGCTAGTGGTTACAGGTCATCTCTAGTTACAGTCATGTCTAACATGGTAAGATACAGTTATATACAGTAGTGTGAGATACATGACACCCTCCAAGGCCAATATATCCTTCCAGATGTGTGGTGCCCAGAGCTGAACACAGTGCTCCACATCTGGTCTAACCAGAGCTGTATACAACAGTAGTATAACTTCCACCCCTTTGTATTCCAGCCTCCTTGAGTTAAAGTCTAACATCCCATTAGCCTGTTCATTAATGTTTGTATCTATGCACTAGCTTTTAATGATTTCTGTACATGGGCCCCTAAATTTCTTGGCTCCTCCACAGTTCCTAGCTTCTCACCATTTAGAAAATACTCTGATTTATCTATTTTAGTTCCAAAGTGGATGACCTCATACTTCCCTACATTGAACTCCATTTGTCACAGTTTTGCTCACTCACTTAATCTATCAATGTCCCTTTGCAACTTCCTGCTTATATATATACTAATTATTGTGCCACCTAACTTAGTGATGTCGTCAAAATAATCCTTTGAGACTCAGCTTCAGAATATCAACTGCAAAATATTAGTAAGTCACTTCCGTAGAAGACAAATTGACCAGAAATGCAAACCCGCTCCTTCTAAAAATCTGCGCTCACATTTATCCAATCTGCTATTGAAGGTGATTTATGATAGGAAAACTTGACAGGAATAGAGCAATGTGTTCAGTTCTGGGCACCATACCTCAGGAAAATATATTGGCCTTGGAGGGGTGGAGCGCAGATTCACCAGAATGATACTGGGCTAAAACTCTTAAATTATGAGGACAGACTGCTTAGACTAGGCTTGTATTCCCTTGAGTATAGAAGACTAAGGGATAATCTAATTGAGGCATTTAAGATGATTAAACGATTTGCAAGGGTAGATAGAGAGTAAATATTTATTCTGGTGCACTCACACGCTGCAACATATATTATTCTAGCTAACACTCTCATTAATCTCGCATTACAATTCCACATAAAAGTCCAACATTATAATGTCACATAACAGTCAACTTTACAATGTTATATAACAGTCTAACATTAAAATGTCACATTACATTCACACTACAATTTAACATTACAATGTCATATTACATTCACACTACAGTCTAACATTATAATCTGACATTACACCATCATGCTACAATCTGACATTACAGTCGAACATATTATATGGCAACATCAGCAATTTGCATTGATATAGTGTGTTTAATGTAGTAAACTGTCCCAAGGTGCTTCACAGGAGCGTAATCAAAAAAGATTTAACACCGAGCCATGTAAGGGGATATTAGGACAGGTATCCAAATGCTTGGTCAAAGAGGTAGGTTTTAAGGAGCATCTTAAAGGAGCAGAGAGAGATAGAGAGGCAGAGAGGGTTAGGGAAGGAATTTCAGAGCTCACGGCTTAGGCAGCTGAAGGCACTGCCGCCAATAACTGTCTAACATTAAAATGATATATAACAGTCTAACATGGAGCGATGAAAATCAGGATGTGCAAGAGGCCAGATATGGAGGAGCGCAGAGATCTTGAAGGGTTGTTGGGCTGGAGGAGGTTACAGAGATAGGGAGGAGCAAGGCCATGGAAGGATTTGAGAAAGAAGGAAATTGAGATGTTGCCTAACCTGGAGCCAATGTAGGTCAGTGAGCACAGAGGTGCTGGGTGATTGGGACTTGGTGCGAATTAGGATATGAGCAGCAGAGTTTTCGATGAGCTCAAGCTTATGGAAGGTCCAAGGTGGGAGGCTGGCCAGGAAAGAATTGGAATAGTTGAGTCTAGAAGTAACAGTCTAGAAGAAAAATCTGAGGTTTTTTAATCTGAGGAGTTACGATTGGAACTGAACACTATGCAATCATCAACGAACATCCCAACGTCTGACCTTAGAGGATATGGAGCTGGAAGCTTAGTTCAGGGTCAAATAGGATGTCACGGTTGCGAAAAATCTGGTTAAGCCTCAGATAGTGGCCAGGAAGAGGAATGGAGTCAGTGGCTAGGGAACAATGGCTTCGATTCCCTAAAACCTTGACTCATCCAATACTGGATGTCGGACAAGCCATGTGACAAATCAGAGACAGTGGAGGAGTCAAGGGATGCGATGATGAGATAGAGCTGGGTGTTGTTTGCTAACATGTGGTACCTGATGTGTTTTCAGATGATATCGCCAAGGGGCAATCCGTAGATGAGAAATGGGAGAGAGTCAAGGATAGATCCTTGGGGGACTCCAGAGGTAACGGTGCGAGAGTGGAAAGAGAAGCCATTGCAGGTTATTCTCTGGCTATGGAACTAGGTGAGGGAATTCCCACTCAACTGTTACAATTTGAGATTACAATCTCACATAACAGTCCAGTGTTGCAATCTACATTATTCAAGATTACTTTCTGAAATTACAGTCTAGCATCACACTCCATATTACATTCTACACTATTCCAGGTCATCTTACATTACAGTCCAGCATTACACTAGTTTACTGTGTAACATTACACACATTTTACAGTTTAAAATTACATTCCCAAATTGCACAGTCTACCATTACACTCGTATTACAGTGTAACTTTGCATTCACATTGTAAAGTCCTGTCCCCTCAGTACAGATTCACACGAGGCATGTAGTGAAGTCAAGGTCACTCTGGACCTGCACCTTTATTTCACAGCTCTGGAATGCTGCACTTGCCTGAGACCTGTCCTTATATATCTGTCTCTTGCAAGTTCACCCCTGGTGGTAAGGTATGCTGGTGGTTACAGGTCATATCTTATTACAGTCATGTATAGCATGTTAGGATACAGTTATATATAATAATGTAAGATACATGACACACATTCTACATTATTTACTCTGGACACCCACATTCCACAGATGATACACTTTCTACTCCCAGCAGCCCGGGAAATGTCATGAGCCACAGATGTTCAGGTGCCTGTGTTCGGTCAGGTATCTGATCATATGACTTTAACTCACACCCAAATGAGTATAAGTTACCAAAAGTGGAAAGTATTCTATTCCACAGCAATATCATTTTGAACTAAAGAGAGAATTTGCACTTATATAGCACCTTATTATACCATCAGGTCATTCCAATGTGCTTCACAGCCATTGATTACTTCTAAAGTGCAGTCATTGTTGTATGTAGACAAATGTGGCAGCCAATTGTGGTCAAAGTCTCACAAACAGCAAATGAATTATAACCAGATAATTTGTTTTTTGGTAGTGTTGGTTGAAGGGCGAACATTTTGCAGAAGATACAGAACATACAGTATGGTGGCATGAGCATCAACCTTGCATGTACAATTTTATAACCTGTGCTAATGTTCACTTATCAACCTTGGGAACAGAAAGGAACAGAGCCATTCAGCTCCTTTCCTTCAAATCAAATAAGTTGATAGAGAAGTAGGGAGGTATGAGATGGCAGCACAATAAGGAGGTTAATATTGGGTCATACCCTGTAAGAATGAAATTTGTGCAGTTTATAAATGCTCCAGAGATTGTTCACTATCTTTAACTCCTCCTTTCTTTCTTATACATAATAAATGATGTGGTTTTGGTGAAGGTTCTAAACTTTCTAGAAATTAGGATTATGTTTTCGTTTTTTTACAGTTGTGCCTGTCTTGTTTGAGCATGGGAAGGTGTGATTCTAACCCTTAGCAATCTATCAGTAGATACACAAGGAAACACAAGGAACACGGAAAGAAAATGTAAACTCATTGGAATCTGTTAATAGATTATGGATCTGAAGCCTTAGTAAAATGATGCGAGAGAGAAGGTTGAATCTTGGTAGTTTAGGTGCTGTATATCTCTGTCCCAGGTTTCGTGGAGAGGAGTGAATGCCTTAGACAACAATGGTTTAATGGAAGAAGGAAATCTTCCAGCTAATCTACATCAATTTGCGCAGGTATATTTCAGAGCCATGGCAACCTATTGATGGTTATGTCAGTCTTTTGCTAGATGTGTGTCAGCCATGGAAGTCTATTTATTGGTATGCGTCTATTGGTAGCCTATGAGTTAATGTGTGTCAGAGTGATGGAGGTTGGAGTACGTCAGTCATGGCAATCTGCTGGTTGATGTGCAGTAGCTATGGCAGTCTAGGGTGGTTGATGACTGTCAACCATGAAAGTCTGTTGGTTGATGTGTGTCAGAGTTCTTGGAACTTTAATTGAAACTCATCTGCAGTTGAGAACCTCTTGGTTCCTTAGAAATTCTAAGTTTAGATTTTGAAAATCCAAAATTTTGAGCCGTACAATTGAGATTACAAACTCAATAATTGAATGGCCGGCACATACTGAATACACCAGATCAGACACCTTAGTATGGCATAGGGATTAGGTGTAACACACCGTTTTTATAATTCCTGTAACTTCACTTCCTTATTATCGTCAAGCTCATCGCATCAACAATGACTGAAAATTGGCTGGAGCTCTTTCATTTGAATGTTCCTGTGTCAGTGGAAGTTGGATCAGGTTTGTGCTGTCAGCCAGAGTTGGCTTGAGCTAGGTTTGTATTGATAACTGTTATGTATGTAAACCTATGTAGCCAGTATCATACTGCCACCAGAGGGCATACCTGTTGGAGTCCCAAGGGATCCCAGCATCCCTTGGGAGCACTGTATATAAGCAGGTCTCCCATGCTGTAATAGCACTCTGGAGTTAGAATAAAGGAAGTAAGGTCACACTTACTTACGATTACAGTACTCAGTTGCATTACTTTATTTGAGACATAACAACTGGCGACGAGATAACGAACCACCACGTGAAAATGCAGAGATCTGTTGGCATCCTGGAGAAATTCACAGAAGGGGATGACTGGGAGGCCTTCGTGGAGCGATTTGACCAATACTTCGTGGCCAATGAGCTGGAAGGGAGCGCGAACGCTACCAAATGAAGGGCGATCATCCACAGCATCTGCGGGGCAACAACCGATGGCCTCATGAAGAATCTTCTTGCTCCGGTGAAACCAACAGCCAAATCGTATGAAGAACTGTGTATGCTGGTCCGGGAGCACCTAAATCCGAAGGAGAGCGTTCTGATGGCAAGGTATCAATTTTACACATGTCAACGGTCTGAAGGCCAGGAAGTGGCGAGCTACGTCACAGAACTAAGGCGCCTAATTCGATGGATTCCTGGAGCAAATGCTAAGAAACATTTTTGTGCTTGGCACTGGCCATGAGGTTATCCTTCGCAAACTATTGACTGATACATCGAACCAGAGCAAAGCCATAACAATAGCCCAGGCATTTATGTCCACCAGCGATAACACTAAACAAATTTCGCAGCATAAAGAGGTTTCGGCAAGTATTGTACAAAGTAACATCGCTTTCAGGCAGGAATGCATATGGCAGAACGTACACGCCTGCAGCTGCATGACCTCAGATGACCCCAGAGTCCGCCATTAAGTGTTAATGCGAGGCAATTGACACCTTGTTGGTGCTGCGGAGGTGATCATCGAGTCCATCAATGCCACTTCAAACACTATGCGTGCAAAGGCTGTGGAGCAGTGGGACATCTCCAGCGAGTGTGCAGACGAGCTGTAAACCCTGCAAACCACCACGTTGCAGAGGAAGACTGATCCATGGCAGGTCAAACTGAACTAGAGACTCAGACTGAGGAGGCAGAAGTGTATGGGGTACACACCTTCACCATGAAATGTCCACCGATCATGTTAAAAATTGAACTGAACGGAATTCCAGTATTTATGGAACTGGACAAGGGTGTGAGTCAGTCTATCATGAGCAAAAAGGCTTTTTACAGGCTGTGGTGCAACAAGGCCCACAAGCCCAAGCTGAGCCCTATTCATACCAAGCTGAGAACTTACACTAAAGAGCTGATCCCTGTAATTGGCAGCGCAGCAGTAAAAGTCTCCTATGATGGAGCAATGCACGAACTCCCACTATGGATTGTACCAGGAGATGGCCCCATACTGTTCGGCAGAAGCTAGCTGGGAAAAATCCGCTGGAACTGGGACGACATCCGACGCTTTCGTCCGTCGACGAAGCCTCATGTGCCCAGGTAGTGAGCAAGTTTCTGTCGTTATTTGAGCCAGGCATCGGAAGTTTCTCGGGGGCGAAGGTGCAGATCCACTTGGTTCCCGGTACACGACCCATCCACCACAAGGTACAGGTGATGCCATATATGATGCGAGATAAAGTGGAGATCAAGCTGGACAGGCTGCAACGAGAAGGCATCATCGCGCCAGTGGAGTTCAGCGAGTGGGCCAGTCCGATTGTTCCGGTCCTCAACGGCGATGGCATGGTCAGAATTTGTGGGGACTCTAACGTAATGATTAAACATTTTTTGCTGCAGGACCAGTACCTGCTACCCAAGGCAGACGACCTATTTGCGACGCTGGCAGGAGGAAAGACGTTCACCAAGTTGGACTTGACCTCGGCCTACGTGAAGCAGGAGCTGGCGGAATCTTCGAAAGGCCTCACCTGCATCAACACGCATAAAGGTCTGTTCATCTACAATAGATGCCCATTTGGGATTCGATTGGCCGCGGCTATTTTTCAAAGGAACATGGGGAAGCCTGCTAAAGTCGGTTCCGTGCACCGTGGTTTTCCAGGACGACATACTGATCACAGGTCGGGACACCATTGGACACTTGAAGAACCTGGAAGAGGTTCTAAGTCGGCTAGATCGTATGGACTCAGGTTGAAACGCTCGAAGTGTGTTTTCTCTTAGGGAGAAGAATTGCAGCAGACGGTATCAGACCCACCGACGCCAAGACGGAGGCCATCAAGAACGCGCCGAGATCACAGAACGTGACGGAGCTGCGGTCGTTCCTGGGACCGCTCAATTATTTTGGTAATTTCCTACCTGGGTTAAGCTAGAACCTTTACATGTGTTGCTACGCAAGGGAGATGACTAGGTATGGGGGAAATCACAAGAGGCTGCTTTTGAGAAAGCCAGAAATCTGTAGTGTTCCAACAAATTGCTTGTTCTGTATGACCCATGTAAATGTTTAGTGCTAGCTTGCGATGTGCCTTCGTACAGGGCCGGGTGTGTGTTACAACAAGCAAACGTATTGGGAACATTGCAACCGGTCGCCTATGCATCCAGGAGTTTGTCCAAGGCCGAAAGGGCCTACAGGATGATTGAAAAAGAAGCTCTGGCATGCGTTTATGGGGTAAAAAAAATGCACCAGTATCTGGGCTTAAGTTCGAGTTAGAAACTGACCATAAGCCGCTCATATTGCTATTCTCAAAGAGCAAAGGTATTAATACCAATGCCTCTGCTTGCATCCAAAGATGGGCGCTCACGCTATTTGCTTATAACTATGTAATCTGCCACAGACCAGGCACAGAGAACTGCACTGTTGCTCTCAGTTGGCTACCACTGCCCACCACCGGGATGGAAATGGCACAGCCTGCAGACTTGCTCTTGGTGATAGATGCAGTAGAAAATGAAAAGTCACCCGTTACGGTCCGCCAGATCAGGACCTGGACCAGCCAGAACCATTTACTGTCCCTTGTAAAAAAACTGTGTCCTCCACGGGAGCTAGTCCAGCGTCCCAGCGGAGATGCATGAAGAGATCAAGCCGTTCCAGCGGCGCAAAGACGAAATGTTCATACAGGCGGACTGTCTTTTGTGGGGTAATCGCGTGGTTTTGCCAAAGAAAGGCAGGGAAACGTTCATACATGACCTACACAGTACCCACCCAGGCATAGTAATGATCAAAGTGATAGCCAGATTCCATGTGTGGTGGCCCGGCATCGACTCAGATTTGGATTCTTGTGTGCGCCAATGCAACACTTGCTCGCAAATGAGCAATGCATCTAGGAAGGCACCGCTAAGTTTGTGGTCATGGCCCTTCAAACCGTGGTCTAGGATCCACGTTGACTTTGCTGGCCCGTTTCTAGGCAAAATGTTTTTGGTTGTTGTGGATGCTTATTCAAAATGGATTGAGTGTGTAATAATGTCTGTAAGCATGTCCACTGCCACCATCGAAAGCCTGTGAGCCATGTTTGCCACGCATGGCTTGCCTGATGTCCTTGTCAGTGACAATGGGCCGTACGTCACTAGTGCTGAATTCAAGGAATTTGTGACCTGCAATGGGATCAAGCACGTCATATCAGCCCCGTTCAAGTCCGCATCGAACGGCCAGGCAGAACGGGCAGTCCAAACCATCATGTAAAGCTTGAAACGCGTGTCGGAAGGCTCCCTGCAGACCCGCCTATCCCGAGTCCTGCTCAGCTACCGCACCAGACCCCACTCACTTACCGGGGTTCCCCCAGCTGAGCTGCTCATGAAAAGGGCGCTCAAAACAAGGCTCTCTCTTGTCCACCCTGATCTCCATGATCACGTCGAGGACAGGCGGCATCAGCAAAGCATGTACCATGATCGCGTAAATTTGTCACACGATATTGAAGTCAATGACCCTGTATTTGTACGCAACTGTGGACATGGCCCAAATGGCTTGCTGGCACTGTCATAACCAAAGAAGGGAATAGGGTGTTTCAGGTCAAACTCACAAATGGACTAACTTGCAGAAAGCATTTGGACCAAACTAAACTGCGATTCACAGACAGCCACGAGCAACCCGAAGAGGACACCACCAACTTCGACCCTCCGACACACACACAAGTGGCAACCGACATCACGGTTGACCATGAAGCTGAACTCACCATCCCCAGCAGCCCAGCAAGGCCAGCTGCACAGCAGCCCAGCGACGGCCCAACCAACTCACCTACACCTGCATTTGTACCGAGATGATCGACTAGGGAGCGAAAGGCCCCAGATCGTCTCACCCTGTAAATAAGTGTACTATTGACTTTGGGAGGGAGTGATGTTATGTATGCAACCCTATGTAACCAGTATTATACCGCCACTGGAGTTAGAATAAAGGAACTAAGGTCGCACTTACTCACGTCTACAGTATTCAGTTGCATTACTTTATTTGAGACATAAGAATAACAAAGGTTGGATTGGGTCCTAGCTGACAATATGGTTATGCTAATGAAGGGGACATCTGGCTGCGTTTTCTGCAGCCCTCCAAGTCTGCCACTGCATTCAGTCAGTACTCTATTCAAACTTTGGTTTCATAAAGGTTAGATTGTCGTAAAACACACTTGAACTGACACAATCTTAGGTTGAGCTCATTTCTGCACAACTATGCAAAAAAGAGGCCATTCAGCCCTTCATGTCTGTGTCAGTTCTTTGTTAAATCCAAAATTTATCCTTCTATCCTCCAGTCTCACTGTGCCTCTGTATCTTCCTCTGCATTTTTAATTCATTCTTGGGATGTAGACCTCGCTGACAAGGCCAGCATTTATTGCCCATCCATAATTGCCCTTGAGGTGAAGGTTGGGAGTTCCAGGATTTTGACCCACTGATGATGAAGTAACAGCGACATATTTCCAAGTCAGGATGGTATGTAACTTGGAAATGGTGGTGTTTCTATGTATTTGCTGCCCTTGTCCTACTAGCTGGTAGACGTCGCAACTTTGGGAGGTGTTGTGTTCCTCCGCTTCAAATAATTATTCACTTTTCCATTATAAGATGCGATGGTTTCTGGCTCAACTATTCCCCGTGGCAAATCATTCCATGCTTTTATGATAATCTGCATGAAATAAATTTCTCCTAACTTCTCTCTTCACTCTTGGTGATAATTTTAAATTGGTGCCCCCTTGTCAATGGAGCTCCAGAAGAAATAGTCATTTTTTATTCACCCTGTCAAAACCCTGCATAATTTCAAAATCTAATTAATCTCCTCTGCACCAGTGTAAATAGTCCAAATTCATTATAGCCCAGGAATGGGCAGTATAATTAGAAAAGTTGGAGAATTAGCGGCAGGTGCTAATGTTGGGTGGCAGTGTGAGCTGTGAGGTGGACACTGAGAAGCTGCACGGTGACTTGGACAGGTTAGGTGACTGGGCAAATGCATGGCAGATGCAGTATAATGTGGATAAATGTGAGGTTATCCACTTTGGGGGCAAAAACTCGAAGGCAGAATGTTATCTGAATGGCGGCAGATTAGAAAAAGGGGAGGTGCAATGAGACCTGGGTGTCATGGTTCATCAGTCATTGAAAGTTGGCATGCAGGTACAGCAGGCGGTGAAGAAGGCAAAGGTATGTTGGCCTTCATAGCTAGGGGATTTGAGTATAGGAGCAGGGAGGTCTTACTGCAGTTGTACAGGGCCTTGGTGAGACCTCACCTGGAATATTGTGTTCAGTTTTGGTCTCCTAATCTGAGGAAGGACATTCTGGCTATTGAGGGAGTGCAGCGAAGGTTCACCAGACTGATTCCAGGGATGGTTGGACTGACATATGAGGAGAGACTGGAGTTTAGAAGGATGAGAGGGGATCTCATAGAAACATATAAGATTCCGACAGGACTGGACAGGTTAGATGCAGGAAGAATGTTCCCGATGTTGGGAAGTCAAGAACCAGGGGACACAATCTTAGGATAAGGGGTCGGCCATTTAGGACTGAGATGAGGAGAAACTTCTTCATTCAGAGAGTTGCTAACCTGTGGAATTCCCTGCCGCAGTGAGTTGTTGATGCCAGTTCATTGGATATATTCAAGAGGGAGTTAGATATGGCCCTTACGGCTAAAGGGATCAAGAAGTATAGAGAGAAAGCGGGAAAGGAGTACTGAGGGAATGATCAGCCATGGTCTTATTGAATGGTGGTGGAGGCTCAAAGGGCCAAATGGCCTACTCCTGCACCTATTTTCTATGTTTTTATGTTTCTGTGTTTATCCTGCATGCAAAATTTGTGCTCACTGCTCAAAGAAATGATTGGAGTCTTAATTCAAGTCCTAAAGCCCAAGTGATTGGCGTTACACTAATGGGCCCAAGTTTTGGCTGGAGTTGCTCCTATTTTTTTGGAGCAACTAGCTTAGCTTGGAGTATCTTAGTAATCGCAATTCTTGGTATTTAGTTTGCTCCAGTTCTAGTGAGTTAGTTTAGTTTAGTTTTAGTTCAGTTTTTTTTTCAAAAGGGGGCATTATCAGCCGCTTACGCCTGTTTTGCAAGTTTAGGCACCGAAAAGTTGCTCCAAACTAACTTATAACGGAGTAAGTGTCGACTTTTGTACGCTCAGAAAAACCTTGCGTACACTTTAGAATTAGGCACAGGTAAGCCAGAGATGGGGAGGGGGAAGGGAAGTTGGAGGGAAGTGAGGGGATTTTCCAAAGCATTAAACACTTCACTTTTAAAAATAAAGAACCATCATCAATAATAAATGATAAATAAATCAATAAATAAAAAATAAAAAGTTCCTACCTCACCTACCCGTTCGGGAGCCCGGCCAGGGCTAGGGGCTGCATGCTGCAGGCTAGAAATCGGCATTCTGCAGGAGCTCGTTCGGCCAGGGCTAGGGGCTGCGTCCTTCGGGCCCCTCCCACACAGCCAGCAGCACACGCACACAGAATGTGGGGGCCAGGAGCTACTGCACACACGCGCAGACTCCACTGCGCACACACGCAGACTCCACTGCACACGCTGGCAGCTGCCGGCACTCTTTTTGGCCCAGGGCTGTAGCTCCGCCCCCCCCGCTGTTGTGCTGCGTCACGCTGACGGCTGAACAGGCCTGCTGCATTCGGAGAATCGCTAGGTAAGTTTTTGGCGCATTTTTCATTCCAAAAAGTAGGCGGGCCTCTCGGAGGTGCGCCGTTCCAGCGGATATCGGAAACTTGTGCCCATTGGGTGGACAACATCAGGTGCAGTCTAATTGCAAGTCATGATTGTCACAGTGTTTTTTTCAGTTCTTAAAAAGAAGTTTCATTGATGCTGCAGAACCTCATTCTCAGCATTGCTGGCTGTGCAGCGGCCTCAACATGCAGCAGCAGGACAAGGCGAAGGAGCCCGAGGACAGAAGCAGCTGTACTCATGGCAGATCCACGCCCCAAGGAGGGAGCCCGCAGATTCTGCAATCAAGCATTGGAGGCATTGGTGTTCGTTGTGGAGAGACGGAGGATCGGTGCTTTACCTGGCAAGTGGCAGGAGGCCCTTCCCACAAGTCTTCCGCACCATGTGGAAGGAGGTAGCGCAACACGTCTCGGGCAGCACTGTGGTCCCCAGGACCCACACATAGTGCAAGGAGAAATTTAACAACCTCACTCGGGTGGTCAGGGTGAGTGAATGCTTCAACAAATGCTACATACCACCATCTGAAACACAGTCTTCACACAATGCCCAATGCACTACAGCCCCAGCACTCACCCACCAGATAATCTCGACCTACCCACACTCACACCCACATCTCACACCTTGCACACATTGACAGCTATTCAACTATGGCAGGCACATCACCCAAACACATTGCTCCACACTTCACTCACACACTTTCCTTTCTCTTGCATCCCAAGGTGGCTCACATCCGGAGGGAGCAGCAGCGCATGGGTGAGGGGACAAGCTGACACCCAGCCACTGTTTGAGCTGGAAAATAGGGTGCTACAGATTATTGTGTGCCAGGTGGTGGGCACCGTGGCCACCGGCGACGTTGACCCCCTTGGGGACAACAACAGTCTGTTCAAGCCTACTCCTTCTTCTCACATCCCACTTCCCCCTCAGCCCACAAGCCTTTTGCACTTTCCACCTAATTATGCTGTATGCATGTATTTCTCCCCTCCTGCCCCCCTCCCCTCACCTTAACCCGACTCTGTGCCTTTATGCTTTCAAATAATGAGCAAGCACCCGAGCAGCCTGTCCCTGATGACACTGTAGAGAACAAGGTGAGAAAAGAGGAGGAGGAAGAACACACCGCGTCACTGCATGTCCCACCCGCAGGCACCAGCTCAGACACTGGCAATATGCATTCTTTCAAGGCTGGCATAGTAGTGATATCTGCACCGGATGAGGCACAGGGGGTTAATTGGGCTGCAGCAAGGCCAAGGGGGAAAGGGTAGCTCGGGGACCAGCTCCCTGGAGGGCGAGTTCGCGCATGAGTTCTGCTGCACAGGACTCTGATGAGGACCTTGATGGGGAGGCATTTAGAAGAAGGGTGATGGGCATGCACATGCAATGGCAAGTGCGCCCGAGAGCCTCTCGGCAAGGAGCATGGAGGAGTCTGCCTCCAACACAGCACAAGGCTCAGCGCACACCATGGAGCCCATCATTTCCAGTCTGCAAAGGATGGTAGACTCCCAGAGAGATGCTGCGTGTGATGGCAGATTTGGCAGCTTCCATTGCAGCACAGGCAGAAGCGTCATAATGCTGTTATGCAGTCTATGTTTGGTGGCATCCAATCTCAGTCTGCTCTCATGCAGCCTCAGCTTGATGCCACGTAAACTCTGTTTGCTGCCATCGCCGCTGGGCCTACTACCGTCAACCGGGCCTTTCACAGTGTCACAGCAGGCCAGCAATCTGTGCTGAGGTGCTGCCCCGGGGGAATGGCAGTGGGGCAGTGGGTCATTGGAGCAGGAACCTGTTGTCCTCTCTCAGGACAACAGCATTGTTGCTCCCACCACTGCCACTCAGCCATTGCCCTTGTCGCTGCCTGTCATCCAGCCAACTCAGACTTCTGCCGCCCAACCTGAGGTGGTGCAGTCTACAGCCAGGCTTCCAGGCCCAGAGCTGGTCGAGGACATCCTGCAAGGCCATCTGAAGTCTCCCGCACGGGCACTCAGCAGCCTGCACTGGGCCACTGGGCCAACACTGCACAGGAGCACTAGAGTAGGCAAAGGCACAGTAACAAGAAGCACCAAGATATTGCACAAGGATGAATATTTAATATTTTTGTTGTATGTGTTCACTGATTTTTGATAAATTTAATCCTTCAGTTTGGATTCTTTTGTGGTGTGTCTCATTTCAGCTTTACGCTGTGATATGGCCTGCGACAGGGATAGTAATATGGGGATGTGGTGAGCAACGGGGATCTGGGGTTTGATTCTTTCGAATCGCAGTCTGATGAGACGGTCACGGACCGCCCTTCCCGAAGGCTGATTGAGTGGTTGCCTCCTCCCTCGCTCCTGTTCATCCTCCTCAACTCCCTCTTCGTCCACCTCCTCCTCTCCCTCTTCCTCCTCCTGAGGTGGTCCCGTAATCTCTAGTGGCAAGCGCTGGGCCCTCATGATGGCCAAGTTATGGAGCATGCAGCAGACCACCACGAAATGGACACCCGCTCAACCGAATACTGGAGGGCTCCTCCCGAGTGGTCAAGGCAGCAGGGCCATTGCTTCAGCTGGCCGATAGTCTGCTCGATGATGTTCCTGGTGGCAGCATAGCTCTCATTATATGAGTGCTGGGCAGGAGTGCTGGGGTTGTGGAGAGGAGTCAGAGAGCCAGAAGGAGAGCGGATAGCCCCAGTCTCTGACCAGCCAGCCGCGAGCTTGACCTGGTGGTTGGAAGAGTGCTGGCACAGGATGAAAGCATCGTGGTTGCTGCCAGGAAAGCGGGCAGTGACTTTGAGGATTCACTGTCTATGGTCGCACACCAACACGTTAAATGAATGGTAGCCTTCGCTGTTACAGAAGATTGCAGGATTGTTATTTGGTGACCGCAAAGCCATATGTGTGCAGTCAATGGCGCCCTGCACCATGGGGAATCCGGTTATCCTGGCAAAGTCACTTGCACACTCATCCTGCTTCTCTCTGGTGACAGAGAAGGAAATGTAATCTCTTCTGTCACTGAGAGAGCTGTGGTTGCCCTGATCTGAGGCAAGAGGTCTGGTTGCAAGAGATGGTAGAGTTCTGTGACTACCTCCTTAACCTTCTAATGCACTGCTCCTCGCTTAATTATAATCCTTGGTTATAACTGCTCAACCATTGGTGACCGTGCCTTCAGCTGCCTGGGCCCAAAGTTCTGGAACTCCCTCCCTAAACCTCTCTACCTCTCTACCTCTCTTTCCTCCTTTAAGACGCTCCTTAAAATCTACTTCTTTGACCAAGCTTTTGGTCGTCTGCTGTAATTTCTTCTTGTGTGGCTTGGTATCAAATTTATTTGTTTTGTCTTATAACACTGCTGTGAAGCACCTTGGAACATTTATGTGCTATATAAATACAAGTTGTTGTTGTTGTTAATTGGAGGTAGGAGACGTGCTCTTGGATACCAAGTGCAGCAGTTTTATTTTTTGAAGAATAAATGTAACTAATTTTTAGTTGCCACAATGCTCCAAAGAGTAAATAACATTCAAAAAAGGAGGCAGACAAAAAACAGGAAACTATAGCCCGGTTAGCCTAACATCTGTCATTGGAAAAATGCTGGAGTCCATTATTAAGGAAGCAGTAGCGGGACATTTGGAAAAGCAGAGTCAGCATGGTTTTATGAAGGGGAAATCATGTTTGACAAATTTGCTGGAGTTCTTTGAGGATTTAACGAGTAGGGTGATTAAGGGAGAAACCAGTGGATGTGATGTATTTGGATTTCCAGAAGACATTCGATAAGGTGCCACATAAGAGGTTAATGCACAAGATAAAAGCTCACAGGGTTGGAGGGTAATATATTATCATGGATTGAGGATTAACTAACTAACAGAAAGCAGAGAATCGGGATAAATGGATCATGTTCCGGTTGGCAAACAGTGACTAGATGGGTGCCGCAGGGATCGGTGCTGGGTCCTCAACTATTTACAATCTATATTAATGATTTGGATGGCAGGACCAAGTGTAATGTAGCCAAGTTTGCTGATGATACAAAGATGGGTGGGAAAGCAAATTGTGAGGAGGACACAAAAAATCTGCAAAGGGATATAGACAGGCTAAGTGAGTGGGCAAAAATTTGGCAGATGGAGTATAATGTGGGAAAATGTGAGGTTATCCACTTTGGCAGAAATAATAGAAATTATAATTATAATTTAAATGGAGAAAAATTGCAAAGTGCTGCAATACAGAGTGACCTGGGGGTCCTTGCGGATGAAACACAAAAAGTTAGTATGCAGGTACAGCAAGTAATCACTAAGGCAAATGGAATGTTGGCCTTTATTGCAAGGGGGGTGGAGTATAAAAGCAGAGAAGTCCTGCTACAACTGTACAGGGTATTGGTGAGGCCACACCTGGAGTACTGCGTACAGTTTAGATGTTAACAAATATGATGTGATTGGGATTACGGAGACGTGGCTCCAGGATGATCAGGGCTGGGAACTCAACATCCAGGGGTATTCAACATTCAGGAAAGATAGAATAAAAGGAAAAGGAGGTGGGGTAGCATTGCTGGTTAAGGAGGAAATTAAGGCAATAGTTCGGAAGGACATTAGCTTGGATTATGTGGAATCTATATGGGTAGAGCTGCAGAATACCAAATGGCAAAAAACGTTAGTGGGAGTTGTGTATAGACCTCCAAACAGTAGTAGTGATGTTGGGGAGGGCATCAAACATGAAATTAGGGGTGCGTGCAATAAAGGTGCAGCAGTTATAATGGGTGACTTTAATATGCACATAGATTGGGTTAACCAAACTGGAAGCAATACGGTGGGGGAGGATTTCCTGGAGTACATAAGGGATGGTTTTTTAGACCAATATGTCGAGGAACCAACTAGGGGGAAGGCCATCTTAGACTGGGTGTTGTGTAAGGAGAGAGGATTAATTAGCAATCTCGTTGTGCGAGACCCCTTGGGGAAGAGTGACCATAATATGGTGGAATTCTGCATTAGGATGGAGAATGAAACAGTTAATTCAGAGACCATGGTCCAGAACTTAAAGAAGGGTAACTTTGAAGGTATGAGGCGTGAATTGGCTAGGATAGATTGGCGAATGATACTGAAGGGGTTGACTGTGGATGGGCAATGGCAGACATTTAGAGACCGCATGGATGAACTACAACAATTGTACATTCCTGTCTGGCGTAAAAATAAAAAAGGGAAGGTGGCTCAACTGTGGCTATCAAGGGAAATCAGGGATAGTATTAAAGCCAAGGAAGTGGCATACAAATTGGCCAGAAATAGCAGTGAACCAGGGAACTGGGAGAAATTTAGAACTCAGCAGAGGAGGACAAAGGGTTTGATTAGGGCAGGGAAAATGGAGTACGAGAAGAAACTTGCAGGGAACATTAAGACGGATTGCAAAAGTTTCTATAGATATGTAAAGAGAAAAAGGTTAGTAAAGGCAAAAGTAGGTCCCCTGCAGTCAGAATCAGGGGAAGTCATAACGGGGAACAAAGAAATGGCAGACCAATTGAACAAGTACTTTGGTTTAGTATTCACTGAGGAGGACACAAACAACCTTTCGGATATAAAAGGGGTCGGAGGGTCTAGTAAGGAGGAGGAACTGAGGGAAATCCTTATTAGTCGGGAAATTGTGTTGGGGAAATTGATGGGATTGAAAGCCGATAAATCCCCAGGGCCTGATGGACTGCATCCCAGAATACTTAAGGAGGTGGCCTTGGAAATAGTGGATGCATTGACAGTCATTTTCCAACATTCCATTGACTCTGGATCAGTTCCTATGGAGTGGAGGGTAGCCAATGTAACCCCACTTTTTAAAAAAAGGAGGGAGAGAGAAAACAGGGAATTATAGACCGGTCAGCCTGACATCGGTAGTGGGTAAAATGATGGAATCAATTATTAAGGATGTCATAGCAGTGCATTTGGAAAGAGGTGATATGATAGGTCCAAGTCAGCATGGATTTGTGAAAGGGAAATCATGCTTGACAAATCTTCTGGAATTTTTTGAGGATGTTTCCAATCGAGTGGACAAGGGAGAACCAGTTGATGTGGTATATTTGGACTTTCAGAAGGCTTTCGACAAGGTCCCACACAAGAGATTAATGTGCAAAGTTAAAGCACATGGGATTGGGGGTAGTGTGCTGACATGGATTGAGAACTGGTTGTCAGACAGGAAGCAAAGAGTAGGAGTAAATGGGGACTTTTCAGAATGGCAGGCAGTGACTAGTGGGGTACCGCAAGGTTCTGTGCTGGGGCTCCAGCTGTTTACACTGTATATTAATGATTTAGACGAGGGGATTAAATGTAGTATCTCCAAATTTGCGGATGACACTAAGTTGGGTGACAGTGTGAGCTGCGAGGAGGATGCTATGAGGCTGCAGAGCGACTTGGATAGGTTAGGTGAGTGGGCAAATGCATGGCAGATGAAGTATAATGTGGATAAATGTGAGGTTATCCACTTTGGTGGTAAAAACAGAGTATTATCTGAATGGTGACAGATTAGGAAAAGGGGAGGTGCAACGAGACCTGGGTGTCATGGTACATCAGTCATTGAAGGTTGGCATGCAGGTACAGCAGACGGTTAAGAAAGCAAATGGCATGTTGGCCTTCATAGCGAGGGGATTTGAGTACAGGGGCAGGGAGGTGTTGCTACAGTTGTACAGGGCCTTGGTGAGGCCACACCTGGAGTATTGTGTACAGTTTTGGTCTCCTAACCTGAGGAAGGACATTCTTGCTATTGAGGGAGTGCAGCGAAGGTTCACCAGACTGATTCCCGGGATGGCGGGACTGACCTATCAAGAAAGACTGGATCAACTGGGCTTGTATTCACTGGAGTTCAGAAGAATGAGAGGGGACCTCATAGAAACGTTTAAAATTCTGACAGGGTTAGACAGGTTAGATGCAGGAAGAATGTTCCCAATGTTGGGGAAGTCCAGAACCAGGGGACACAGTCTAAGGATAAGGGGTAAGCCATTTAGGACCGAGATGAGGAGGAATTTCTTCACCCAGAGAGTGGTGAACCTGTGGAATTCTCTACCACAGAAAGTTGTTGAGGCCAGTTCACTAAATATATTCAAAAAGGAGTTAGATCGAGTCCTTACTACTAGGGGAATCAAGGGGTATGGTGAGAAAGCAGGAATTGGGTACTGAAGTTGCATGTTCAGCCATGAACTCATTGAATGGCGGTGCAGGCTAGAAGGGCCGAATGGCCTACTCCTGCACCTATTTTCTATGTTTCCATGTTTCTATGTTTTAGTCTCCGTAGTTAAGGAAGGATATACTTGCATTGGAAGCTGTTCAGAGAAGGTTCATTAGGTTGATTCTGGAGATGAGGCGGTTGACTTTTGAAGATAAGTTGGGCCTGTACTCATTGAAGTTTTGAAGAATGAGAGGTGATCTTATTGAAACATGTGAGATAATGAGAGGATTCGACAAGGTGGATGTAGAGAGGATATTTCCACTCATAGGGGAAACTAAAACTAGGGGACATAGTCTTAGAATAAGGGGCTGCCCATTTAAAACTGAGATGAGGAGAAATTTCTTCTCTCAGGGAGTTGTGAATCTATGGAATTCTCTGCCCCAGAGAGCTGTGGAGGCTGGGTCATTAAATATATTTAAGAACATAAGAACATAAGAATTAGGAACAGGAGTAGGCCATCTAGCCCCTCGAGCCTGTTCCGCCATTCAACAAGATCATGGCTGATCTGGCCGTGGACTCAGCTCCACTTACCCGCCCGCTCCCCGTAACCCTTAATTCCCTTATTGGTTAAAAATCTATCTGTCTGTGGTTTGAATACATTCAACGAGTTAGCCTCAACTGCTTCCTTGGGCAGAGAATTCTACAGATTCACAACCCTCTGGGAGAAGAAATTCCTTCTCAACTCGGTTTTAAATTGGCTCCCCCGTATTTTGAGGCTGTGTCCCCTAGTTCTAGTCTCCCCGACCAGTGGAAACAACCTCTCTGCCTCTATCTTGTCTATCCCTTTCATTATTTTAAATGTTTCTATAAGATCGTCCCTCATCCTTCTGAACTTCAATGAGTAAAGGCCCAGTCTACTCAATCTATCATCATAAGGTAACCCCCTCATCTCCAGAATCAGCCTAGTGAATCGTCTCTGTACCCCCTCCAAAGCTTGTATATCCTTACTAAAGAAAGGTGACCAAAACTGCACGCAGTACTCCAGGTGCGGCCTCATCAATACCCTGTACAGTTGCAGCAGAACCTCCCTGCTTTTGTACTCCATCCCTCTCGCAATGAAGGCCAACATTCCATTCGCCTTCTTGATTACCTGTTGCACCTGCAAACTAACTTTTTGGGATTCATGCACAAGGACCCCCAGGTCCCTCTGCACCGCAGCATGTTATAATTTCTCCCCATTCAAATAATATTCCCTTTTACTGATGTTTTTCCCAAGGTGGATGACCTCACATTTTCCAACATTGTATTCCATCTGCCAAACCTTAGCCCATTCGCTTAACCTATCTAAATCTCTTTGCAGCCTCTCTGTGTCCTCTGCACAACCCGCTTTCCCACTAATCTTTGTGTCATCTGCAAATTTTGTTACACTACACTCTGTCCCCTCTTCCAGGTCATCTATGTATATTGTGAACAGTTGTGGTCCCAGCACAGATCCCTGTGGCACACCACTAACCACCGATTTCCAACCCGAAAAGAACCCATTTATCTCAACTCTCTGCTTTCTGTTAGCTAGCTAATTCTCTATCCATGCTAATACATTTCCTCTGACTCCGCGTACCTTTATCTTCTGCAGTGACCTTATCGAATGCCTTTTGGAAATCTAAATACACCACATCCATCGGTACACCTCTATCCACCATGCTCGTTATATCCTCAAAGAATTCCAGTAAATTAGTTAAACATGATTTCCCCTTCATGAATCCATGTTGCATCTGCTTGATTGCACTATTCCTATCTAGATGTCCCGCTATTTCTTTCTTAATGATAGATTCAAGCATTTTCCCCACTACAGATGTTAAACTAACTGGCCTATAGTTACCTGCCTTTTGTCTGCCCCCTTTTTTAAACAGAGGCGTTACATTAGCTGCTTTCCAATCCGCTGGTACCTCCCCAGAGTCCAGAGAATTTTGGTAGATTATAACGAATGCATCTGCTATAACTTCTGCCATCTCTTTTAATACCCTAGGATGGAGATAGACAGATTTTTGAACGATAAGGGAGTAACGGGTTATGGGGAGCGGGCAGGGAAGTGGAGCTGAGTCCATGATCAGATCAGCCATGATTTATTGAATGGGAGAGCAGGCTTGAGGGGCCAAATGGCCTACTCCTGTTCCTATTTCTTATGATCTTATGAAATTACGGAATGAGACTGTTGTACTATGTGAAACTGACAAGAAAGCACTGAAATTCCACTAACCTCCAGCTGCAACTCATTGCTGATAATCCCTTTAAATAATGTCCTGAAGCTGGCTTCTCGCCAGCTCTCCCTGTTTCGTCCAGGTGCTAATTTAGGTAGCGACTATCAACTTAACAGTTCGGGTGGTCAGTCAGCGTTGTACACTCACTGACGTCCTGATCTACCTGATGTTGAGGCTCCCGGCGATAACCGTTAGCAGTGCCTCTGCGGGGATGGGACGGGGCGGGCGGGAATTTGCTTGCACCGTTTGTTTCGCCTCGCCTCAGCGATAATGCTCTTGCATCCTGTTAGCGGCATCTGCTGGTGCTATCGGGAGGCACTAAGGTACAGAACCCCCCCCCTCCGCCATTGTCTCAAGTCTCTCCTTATAACTACAGTTTCACAGCTCTGGTATTATCCTATTGTCCCTGTTGAGATTTGGTAACATATTTCAATGGAGCAAACTTGTGACCTGTGCTAACAGTAAGAGGAAGGTCTGTGACTGCTTTCTAATAGCTTTGTTCACTACTTTCTCGTGTTCAGTTTAATTTAGCCCAGCAAGGGACAACACGGGTTCAAACTAGAGAAGGATAACTTTAGGATACTTGGTACTTAAAGCATTAAATAGCACAGGATGTACATAGATTTCTGCACAGACACGTACTATACAGTCATAGTTGGGACGTTTAATCAGTCACTCTATTGGCCAGGACCCCAGTTAATCATAACAAAAGTAGCTCGATGCTTTCACTTTAATCTGTAGGACATTACTTCTTGGTGACTGAAAACACAAGGTGAGTCGAGTTAAATTTGCTGAGAGCATTGCCTATCTATTGACTAGTACCCCATGTTCTGACATATACCAAATAACGGCTTATAGATTACCATAGTGCGTAATCTGGGGTAAGGCAGTGGTAGCATCACCAAAGGCTAACTTGAAATGGTGACCAGGCTAAAATGAGCACAGCTGGGTACCACACAGGTGAAATATGAAACACATTCAGTGTGGCCCACAGTTGTAGTCCTGCCCTCAGTGGCACAGGGCTTCAGTCACTTCTATGTTTTTCATACACTAGATCCACCTGGCATGGATATTTCTCATTCTCCTGTTTGTCAAAGTTATTCCTCAGTTCAGTTCAGCTTACCTCGCACCAATAAAAAAATTGACAGTGAATGTTGCCCACCCCTCACCAGCAGAACAGTGTCTATTCTACTCTCAGCTGTGTTCTCACCTACCTATTGTTATGTACTGCTGGGAAGGGCTAATAATCTTTATAAACTGCAATTATTACAAAAAATACTGCTACAAACCCAACAGCAAAGAACTGAGTTCATCAGAGTATAGATTGGTGCTGTCATTAGACAGTTGGCACAACTCATTTTCCAATTGAACCCTTTTTAAAGTAACTAATTCAAACGCATTTACCTACCTTTACAGATCTGACATGAGCAAGTCTGTATCTGCAACCTTCCAGATCCAGGGGCTCAGACAATTGGTATTTCAGGTCTTAATTTAAATTGTGTTGAGTGATCATGTGAGAATGTTGACTTTTTGAACCAAGATTTTATTTCCAGTAAATAAGGAATTTTCCATGAAGGTGTTGTAAGATACTTAGATAAGGAAAGCATTTGTGTTGGTAGGGCAGCAAGCTACATTGTGTAATTCCAAAATGTTCTCAACCGAGGCGTACATGGAATCCAGCCATCATTTCTTCATATGTTGAGATGCAATGAATGCAATGACTGTGGAGGTGTAGCACACCGGCAACAAAGGTCTGGGGGGAGAAATTCGTCTGCTTTGTGCCTCCCATTAGCACCTGGGGGGGGTGTCAACATGCTGTTTGTAGCCACCAGATGGTGTCATTGTTGGAGGCCACTGAGCAGCATGCACAGGATGCTGCTCTGGTATAAAAGGCTAGCCATTTCCGAGTCAGGCATTTTTGGGCCTAAATAAAGCAGAGCCAAGGTTGTAGCTTGCTTAGTTAAACAGTACTCAGTTTGAACCTTTATTGCATACCTAACAGGCACGGGGAGCTAAGGGGATACCGACCGACACGGTGAATTCAGCGGCACCCACGAACTTCCCTGCCGGTTTTGCGCTGGCGCTACTGCCTCGCTCTCTCGCGCCCCTTAGATCGTGACATCATCAAGTGCGCAGCGCCCCGCTACCGCCCCAGATGTGAAATTGCCTCCTGCCTCCTGCTATATCACCGGGCATCAACTACGGTGGGAAGAGGAGACGTTGTCACCTTGGCTGGCCACTTGGGGAGCGATAATTATAGGCAGTAGTGTTCAGGTAGGCCAAACTTTATTCTTCGCACCAGTCTGGTGCCTGCTGAAAGTTTTTGATGCCTCACTGCTGCGCGATGTCCAAGCCCTCTATTCTCTGAGAGTGATTGGGACAGGTCGCCTCGCCACCTGGAACTAAGTAGAAGAATGTTGTAAACCATCATTGGCCCTTCCCTTTAAGCGAGGGAAGGAGCCTCTGATGCCGGCAGTGCTGCACTGCACAATCTTCAGCGCTCTGCCTCCACAGCCCCTCACGCACTTTAGCACCCTCAGAGAAGTGGTTAGCCCTTGATTTAGCGCTCCACTTCCCTCTTGGAGCACTAAAGCTGAATTTCCCAGGAGCAAAAAATGATTATCGCCTGCCGATATTTTTCAGAGATTTCAAAAGATATCAGCCCAAATGGGGTGCAACGGAATTTCTAGCCCATGGTTTTTAGTCGGAGAATTGCTGAAGCCCTTGCACGTGTCTTTATCGATTTTTCCAAATGCTCACCTCACCAGGACCTCCAACCCAACAAAATTCAGCTGAACTAGAAATGAGTTCTTTCCCACACAAAGTTCTGCACATTCATTGTCCATGTCCTTGCTGGGTTTCTTTGACTCCCTGTGTCCCAAGGAGTCCATTTCATAATTCTCCTGCTCACTTTAAAAAATCTTCTGCAAGCGCCATCCTACCAGATACATCTCTAGTCACACGTCCGTCCCATCCTGCCCCCTTGGCTGACTCTGGATTACTGTTTATCCCCTCCTGTCTCTACCCCTCTGACTCCCGATGACTACTTATTCTCTGCCATCTCTGCTCCACTACCAGCAGTTACTCTTTCAGCCACCCTGCCTGCTGGAATTCCCTTCGAAAATCATTTCATCCTTCCTTCAAAAAGCTCTTCTTAGGCTGTGCCACTTGTCTCCTTTATCTTATTCCCAAATTCCTTCACTTCCATCCTCTCCCTAGCCCAAGATGTTTGTTTATAGGAGGAGTAATTAAGTGTTGTGGGCTGTAGAAGTGTTCAATGGCTTTGTACATAGACACAGCAAATCACATTAGGGTAAAGGTGAGGAGCAGATATCTTTTCCAAAAGTTATGGACAGTGACACACTCAGTCTTGACATACAGTATCGTCACACGAAGAGACTTCACGATAGTACAAACTAAACCTCAGACTGCACAAATGGAGACTTTTGATGTATCCAGAGCCAAGCATTCTAGCTTAGGAACCAATAAAACATCAGCAAACCTAATGCAGGTAGCACAGCAAGCATCCAAGAATATTTTACAGGATGTTTTAAATATTCATGTAAAGAGCATTGCAACCAAAAGAAAAATGGTCAGCATGACTTGGAAGCCATAGACCATGTTTCATTAATGTTTCATCATTTTTTGAGAAGGTAATGATTTGGCTGATGAGGCATAACCAGTCTGTATAGCCAACTTGGATTTCCATATGGCATTTGGTGAAATTCCACTTGAGTCTTTATGAACAACAACAAAAACAACTTGTATTTATATAGCACCTTTAACGCAGTAAAACATCCCAAGGGGCTACATAGGAACACCAGAATTAGGAGAATTTCAATATGGCCCCTCGAGCCTGTTCTGCAATTCAGTAAGATCATGGCTGATCATTGTCCTCAACTCCACTTTCCTAACTGATTGCCATATCCCTTGATTCCCCTAGAGTCCAAAAATCTATCTATCTCCGCCTTGAATATAGTCAAAGACTCAGCATCCACGGCCCTCTGGGGCAGAGAATTCCAAAGATTCACAACCCTCTGAGTGAAGAAATTCCTCCTCATCTCAGTCTGAAATGACTTACCTCTTATCTTGAGACTGTGCCCCCTAGTTCTAGACATTCCATCCAGGGGAAACAACCTCTCAGCAACTACCCTGTTTACAGGAGCAAAATTTGACACCGAGCTAGCTGAGGAGATATTATGGCAGGTGACCAAAAGCTTACTCAAAGAGGTAAGTTTTAAGGAGCATCTTAAAGGAGGAGAGAGGCGGAGAGATTTAGGAAGGCCTTTCCAGAGCTTAGGGCCTTGGCAGCTAAAGGCACGGTGGAGTAATTAAAATCTGTTCTCAAGAGGCCAGAATTAGAGGAATGCAGATATCTCGGTGAGTCATTGAGCTGGAGGAGGTTACAGAGATAGGGAGGGGCGAGACCATGGAGGAATTTGAAAACAAGGATGGGAATTTTAAAATCGAGGCATTGCTTAACCGGGAGCCAATGTAGGTCTACAAGAACAGGGGTTATGGGTGAACGGGACTTGGTGTGAGTTAGGGTATGGGCAGCAGAGTTTTGGATGGCTTCAAGTTTATGAAGGGTAGAATGTGGACGGCTGGCCAGGAGTGCATTGTAATAGCCAAGTATAGTGATATGGATAAGGCCATCACATGTGGTATTCAAAGGTCACCTGGGCACAAAGTATAACTTCAAACAGAAACATGAAGGGTGTTTATTAGCAAAATGGGAAACAATTTGGGTGAATTTCTGACTCTTTGGCCCCGAACTTGACGGAAGCTAAGTTCCGCCCAAGTGCTGCCCAAAGGAACGCTGAGATCCTGATGGTACTTTGGGCGGAACTTTCATGAAAAAGTCCTAGAAAGACTGCCCGGCGGCAAAAAAAGGACTTGCACCATGAATCTGGGCGGCAGCGGACGGGAGCTCCCAATCTCGGTGGCAAATGTAATCCTTGGCAAAGTACCGCCGAGAATTGAGTCGGGCCCACGGAGGGCGGAACAGATAAAAATTAACATTTCCAAAAAATAAAAAAAAAATAGGGAAACTTTCAGGGGACACCATCCACCTGAATCGCTGGGAAAAAAAATAAAGAAAAGAAGTTTACTAACCTTTTCTGGCAGGTCTTCATACTTGCCTGCCTCCACGCAGCGGTCCTTCCCCCTGCTGCAGCAGACTCCCACCCGGATCAAACTGGCAGCTCGGCGGGCGGGAGGACACTTACGCGCGTTGTGCGCCAGCAGATGTCAGCGGGCAGCCCCCAGCGCTCTTCCCTCCCCGCCAGGGTGAGACCTCCACCAAACTCGCTCAGAGGGGAGACCGCCCAGAAAACTCGGTGACAGCGGGCGGTAAGTCTACCAAGTTTGGCCCCTTAGTGTTCAGTGTAATCAACAAGGCTGTTCTTGAGAGGCTTTCACTACAAACTGAAACATGATATTCTGACCTTAACTAGGAATAATACAGTTGAGGATTTGAAGTAACTGAGGGTGAAATGCCACCTCACATGTGGTGAATCAGAATTCTGGTGGAATTATGACATGTTGCAATTTGGAGCATAACCAGTGCAGCACACTGGCACTGTATCGGGGTACGGCACACTACAACTGTAACTGAAGTGGTGACAAATGGGACTGTAATGGGTCGGGCCGGGGGTTGGGGGGAGGGGGGGGCAGAGGTTGCAAATGTGACCAGGGGCAGCATGCTGCAACAAGCTGAGCGATCGCAGAAGGAACTTTCAAACCCAGGGCCCATCAATGCGACGAGGACATATTCAGGTACGAAAGGATTCATATTATGCATAGCTATCCACATATCTAACCATACCCTAAGCAAAAGCTATCATTTCTTAACAGGAAGAATTACTGGAAAGCAGCCACCGACTTGCTTTTTTTCATTTTGTGTTCAAAATCTGGCATTCTTATTTATTACTTTTCAGTGAGATTGCGAGTTGGCAGCCCATTACCCTCCAAGACCACCTTGTAAAGAAAGGCCTGCACACGGGGACTGCGACCAGGGCTGGCATGCTGGGACCTACAGTGCAGCATTCCACGCCCCAGAGAGTGCGCAGGGCGACCGGAGAAATGAGCAAGAAGTGGACAACCTTGCTTTACTGAACTCTGAATCCTGGTTGCAGAAACAGTTCAATCAGAGTGCTTTGCACACACAGGTACCAGGAAGCCCAACCCCTCAGTGTGAGTGAAGCAATCATCCCTGTTAAGTATGAAGAAAGAGTCTGACTGAATACTATGAGCTCAAAATAAAGTGTGACATTAGTCTTTTATTGCAGGTCTCCAGAGTGCCTCTCCAACCTGTGATGAGCCCTCTGGTGGCTGTACAGGGTATATACAAGTTTACATATATATAACAACCACCCCCCCCAAGTCAGTAGTGCAACTATTTACAAGGTGAGTCGATTGTCTCGGGACAAATGCTGGTGTTGGTGAATCGTCTGTTGGGCCCTTGCTGGGCTGCTGTGCAGCTGGCCTTGCTGGGCTGCCTGGTGTGGTGAGTCCTGCTGGGCTGCTGTGGATGATGGGTTCTGCTTCGTGGCAAACCGCGGTGTCGGTTGCCACTGGTGTGTATGTTGGGGGTTAAAAGAAGCTAGGGTCCAAAGTGGGTTGCTCAGGATAGTCCGTGAATCTGAGTTTGATTTGGTCCAAGTGTTTTCAGTGAATGAGTCCATTTGAAAGTTTGACCCAAAACACCCTGCTCCCCTCTTTGGCCACAACGGTGCCGGGAAGCCACTTGGGAACTTGTCCATAATTCAATACAAATACAGGATCATTGATTTCAATCTCGCGTGACACATTTGCGCTATCATGGTATGTACTTTGTTGAAGCCGCCTGCACTCTACCTGTTCATGTAGATCAGGGGGAACTAACGAGAGCCTTGTCTTAAGTGCTCTTTTCATGAGCAGTTCAGCAGGTGGGATCCCAGTGAGCGAGTGGGGTCTCGTACTGTAGCTAAGCAGGACTCGGGATAGGTGAGTCAGCAGTGAGCCTTCAGTTACCCTCTTCAAGCCTTGCTTGATGGTTTGCACTGCTCTCTCTGCCTGACCATGGGATGCTGGTTTAAATGGGGCAGATGTGACATGTTTGATCCCGTTGCGGGTCATAAATTCTTTGAACTCGGCACTGATAAAACATGGCCCGTTGTCGCTCACCAGGACACCGGGTAGCCCGTGCGAGGCAAACATAGCCCGCAGGCCTTCAGTGGTGGCAGTGGACGTGCTAGCCGACATTATCTCACATTCAATCCATTTGGAGTACGCATCTACAACCACAAGGAACATTTTACCCATAAACGGGCCTGCATAGTCGACATGGACCCTAGATCACAGTTTGGAGGGCCAAGATCATAAACTTAGTGGCGCCTCCCTGGGTGCATTACTTAACTGCGAGCACGTGTTACATCTGTGCACACAGGACTCTAAGTCCGCATCGATACCGGGCCACCACACGTGAGATCTGGCTATCGCTTTCATCATTACGATGCCTGAATGGGTGCTGTGGAGGTCACTGATGAAGGTGTCTCTGCCCTTCTTGGGAACCACTACCCGATTTCCCTACAGAAGGCAGTCTGCCTGTATAGACATTTCACCTTTGCGCCACTGGAACGGCTTTATCTCTTCCTGCATTTCCACTGGGACACTGGACCAGCTCCCGTGAAGCACACAGTTTTTAACTCGAGACAGTAAGGGGTCCTGGCTCATCCAGGTTCTAATCTGTCGGGCTGTGACGGGTGATTTCTCATTCACAAATGCTTCCATAACCATGACTAAATCTGCAGGCTGCGCCATTTCCACCCCCGTGGTGGGCAATGGCAGTCTGCTGAGAGCATCGGCAGATTTTTCTATGCCTGGCCTGTGGCGGATGACATAGTTGTATGCAGACAACGTGAGCACCCATTTCTGGATGCAGGCCGATGCATTAGTATTTATCCCCTTACTCTCAGTTTCCAATTCAAATTTTAGCCCGAACAGGTATTGATGCATTTTCTTTACCCCATAGACACATGCTAATGCTTCTTTTTCAATCATGCTATAGGTTCTCTCAGCCTTAGACAGACTCTTGGATACATAAGCAACCGGTTGCAGTTTCCCAAAATCATTAGCTTGTTGCAATACACACCCGACGCCATACGACGACGCATCACATGCTAGTACCAAACGCTTACATGGATCAAACAACACAAGCAATTTGTTTGAGCATAACAATTTTCTAGCTTTTACAAAGGCATTTTCTTGGCTTTTGCTCATACCCATTCATCTCCTTTATGCAGTAAAGCGTGCAGTGGTTCTAACGTGTGCTGAGACCCAGTAAGAAGTTACCAAATTAGTTCAGGAGTCCTAGAAACGACCGCAGCTCCGTCACATTCTGTGGCCTCGGTGTGTTCTCGATTGCCTCCGTCTTCGAATTGGTGGGCCTGATGCCGTCTGCCATGATTCTTCTCCCCAGGAACTCCACTTCAGGTGCCATGGAAATGCACTTCGAGCGTTTTAACCTGAGCCCCATGTGGTTGAGTCAACTAAGAACCTCCTCCAGGTTCTGCAGATGCTCGCTTGTGTCCCGACCTGTAACCAAGATGTTGTCCTGGAAGACCACGGTGCGCGGGATCGACTCAGTAAGCTTTCCATGTTTCTCTGGAATATCGCTGCCGCTGATCGAATTCCAAATGGGCATCTGTTATAAATGAAGAAACCTTTGTGCATGTTGATGCAGGTGAGGGCCTTCAATGATTCCTCCAGCTCCTGCGTCATGCAGGCCGAGGTCAAGTCCAGCTTCGTAAATGTCTTTCCTCCCGCCAGCGTAGCAAAAAAGTCATTGGCCCTTGGTAGTGGATATTGGTCCTGCAGGGAGAAATGATTGATAGTTACTTTGTAATCAGCACAGATTCTGATGGTGCCTTCTCCCTTGAGGACAGGAACGATCGGACTGGCCCACTCGTTAAATTCGATCGGCAAAATGATGCCATCTCGTTGCAGCTGGTCTAGCTCGATCTCTACCCTTTCTCTCATCATGTATGGTACTGCTCTCGCCTTGTGATGGATGGATCGCGCCCCCGGAATTTGGTGGATCTGCACTTTTGCTCCTTCGAACTTCCTGATGCCTGGTTCGAATAGCGAAGGGAACTTGTTTAAGAGCTGGGCACACGAAGTGTCACCAGCAGACGAGAGCGCTCGGACGTCGTCCCAGTTCCAGCGTATCGTTCCCAGCCAGCTCCTGCCGAGCAGCGTGGGACCATCACTGGTACCACCCAGAGTGGTAGCTTGTGCACCGCTCCATCATAGGAGACTTTTACAGTAGCACTGCTGATTACTGGAATCAGTTCCTTTGTGTAAGTTCTCAGTTTTGTGCGAATTGGAGTCAAGACTAGCCTTGAGGCCTTGCTGCACCACAATTTTCGAACGTCTTTTTGCTCATAATGGACTGGCTCGCGCCTGTGTCCAAATCCATTGACACCGGGAGTCCATTTAATTCAACCTTCAGCCTTATCGGGGGGCACTTAGTGGTAAATGTATGCACTCCATACACCTCTGCCTCCTCGGTCTGAGGCTCTGGTTCATCGAGATCCGCCGTGGATCTGTCCTCCTCTGCAACATGGTGGTTTGCAGGATTTGCAGCTCGCCTGCACATACGTTGGAGATGTCCCATTGTTCCACAGCCCTTGCAAACGTACCCTTTGAAGCGGCATGAATGGAAATGAAGATCACCTCCGAAGTGCCAACAAGGTATTAATGGCCTTGCATTCATCACCCTTGATGGTAGCCTCTGAGACATCTGCGGACATGCAGCTGCAGGCATGTTAGGCCTGCCCTGTACGTTGTGATTTGAAAACAACATCACTTTGTTCACAGTACTAGTAGCAGCACTCATGTGCTGAGAGATTTGCTTAGTATTGTCACTGGTGGTAATGAATGTCTGGGCTATCGCTATGGCCTTACTCAAGGTTGGGGTCTCTACAATCAAACGTTTGCAAAGTATCATTTCATGGCCAATGCCAAGTACGAAAAAGTCTCTGAGCATGTTTTCCAAATGTCCTTCAAATTCGCAATGTCCTGCAAGGCGTCTTAGCTCGGCAACATAAGTCGCCACTTCCTGGCCTTCAGACCTTTTGTAGGTGTAGAACTGGTACCTCGCCATCAGAACACTTTCCTTCAGGTTCAGATGCTCCCGGGGCAGTGTGCACAAATCATCGTATGATCTCTCTGTGGGTTTCGCTGGAGCAAGCAGATTTTTCATGAGGCCATACGTTGGTGCCTCGCAGACGGTGAGGAGAATCACCTCTCCTTCCAGCTCGTTCCACGAAGGTTTCCCAATCATCTCCCTCTGAGAATTTCTCCAGGATGCCCACTGTTCTCTGCATTGCTGGGTTTGTTATTTGTGAAGAAAGAGTCTGACTGGATACAGTGAGCTCAAAGTAAAGTGTAACCTTGGTCTTTTATTGCAGGTCTCCAGAGTGCCTCTCCAACCTGTGAGGCCTCCTTAAATACCTGTGCTCCCAAGGGATTATGGGATCCCTTGGGACTCCAGGGGTTGAGCCCACTGGTGGCTATACAGGGTATATACAAGTTTATATATATATATATAAAACAATCCCATTTGGAACAATGAGTGCACAGCTCACTGATTTTCTTTGGCAGAAACATAAGTTCTGTTAAACAGAGCCAAAGGGGGGGATTTTAACCCCAACAAATGGGTTGGTTGGAGTCAGTTGGGAGGTTAAAATGCTGAAAAACTGAATCCCAATCCCAACCCCAGTTGTATCTTGGAACTATCCGGATGCAGCTGTAACCGTCACTTCAGCTGACAAAGCAATCCTCCTGGCCTTTCTAGGTTGCAGGTCTGCTTTTACTAACTCTCAGATCTCACTTACAACTTCTTTGCGAAAAAGCAGCTTTCTGACACAGTCTGCATCACTCAGGTGCAGGTACAAACACCTGTCTCGATATACCAGATGTGGGTAAGGCCTCCTACCCACCACTCTACGTGCTCTGAGGTTCCTTATGTGTTGACATCGAATCAATCATCTCCTCCACAGCACCACGATGCAGAAGGCTTGCACAAGGTATGGCATTGTCAGTATTGCCCCCATGAGTACATTTTACCTTTGCAAACGGCAGGCGGGACAAGGTCCTTTGTTCTCAAGGTCTGTATGGAACACAGTCAGGTCTGAGCAGGTGTAGTGATCGGGAACCTCTCCCACCCTCCAGGCTTCATTTGATGGGTAGTGCAGGCTTCTGATGCCTTCTGTATGCCTTCCACAGCCCACCCCGGGCTTCTTTTGAAACCGAGCCCGAGCCCCTGTGTCCAGGCGAGTATCAGATTCTGCCGGCCAATGCTCCGATCCTCGAGCCTTGTTTGCAGATGTTTGAGTTTAAAAAAAAATTAAAACTTACAGAATTCCATCAAACTTCCACTAACTGCATTTTAAGGTAAAGAAATGTAAGCTTTATTATGCATATTTAAATGTTCTTCATTCCCTCCAAAACTTTGCATAGTTTTCTGCGCCGATTTTTCAATGTGCGTGGTTTTTCTTAACTCACCAGAAGGTTTTTCGGGAGTGGTCATATACGTCGACCTAAGAGAGATTTTTTTTGACCAAATTTGCATAATTGTATACAAAAAAAACCAAACCTAAAAAAATCGTAACTAACTGAGTTACGCTGGCACACATTGATGGAGAAACTTGTATTTTTTAAACTTAGGCCAAAAAAAGCGGTGCGCACCAAAAAAATGGCGCAAATCACTGCGGAAAATTGAGCCCTATGTCGCCTAGTTTTAGTTTCCCCTATTAGTGGAAATATCTTCTCTGCATCCACCTTGTCGAGACCCCTCATTATTTTATATGTTTCGATAAGATCACTTCTCATTTTTCTGCACTCCAATGAATATAGGCCCAACCTACTCAACCTATCTTCATAAGTCAACCACCTCATCTCCCAAATCAACCTAGTGACCCTTCTCTGAACAGCCTCCAATGCAAAAAATTCTTCCTTAAATAGGGAGACCAAAACTGTATGCAGTACTCGAGGTGTGGCCTCACCAATACCCTGTACAGTTGTAGCAGGACTTCTCTGCTTTTATATCCTACCCCGCTTGCAATAAAGGCCAATATTCCATTTTCCTTTTTGATTACTTGCTTTACCTGCATACTAACTTTTTGTGTTTCATGCACAAGGACCCCCAGGTCTCTGTACTGCAGCCCTTTGCAATTTTTCTCCATTTAAATTATAATTTGATTTTTTATTTTTTCTGCCAAAGTGGATAACCTCACATTTTCCCACATTATACTCCATCTGCCAAATTTTTGCCCACTCACTTAGCCTGTCTATATCCCTTTGTAGATTTTTTGTGTCCTCACAATTTGCTTTTCCGCCCAAATTTGTATCATCAGCAAACTTGGCTACATTACACGCGGTCCCTTCATTCAAGTCATTAATATAGATTGTAAAGATCAAGGTGTAGAATCAGTTTGGGTGGATATAAGAAATAATAAGGGGAAGAAATCACTGGGGGAGGGGGGTGTAGTCTATAGGCCTCCCAACAATAGCTACACTGTTAGATGAAGTATAAATAAAGAAACAATGGAGGCTTGTAAGAAAGGTACGGCAATAATCATGGGCGATTTTAATCTTCATATTGATTGGGCAAATCAAATTGGCCAAGGTAGCCTTGAGGAGAAGTTGATACAGGCAACTCTCGATTATCCGGGTCCCTCAGGGATCGGGCTATTCCGGGTAAACGATTTTGCCGCTTGGGTGAACGCACATCTCAGAGCTGAAATTTGATGGCGATAGGACCAACCACAAAGACTTAGTTCGTGTTATCATAGCGTGAAGGTAATAAAATACATAACAATGGATTCATATCGTCTGTGTTAGTTATGTTTTATTTTTAAATGCCCCTGTAATTTGACTGTTCAGTACTTGGCGAGAATGTTTGGGTCCCAAATTTGATCCGCGGTCTTTCACGTGGAGAGAAAGGTAAAACCGCGGGCAAGGGCACAGTGAACCCTATTGTGTTGGAAGCGGATATTTTGAAACTCTCTGGAGTGGGAACATTCAATAAATAATTCATTGCACCCAGGGCTGCAGTTACTCAATGATATCAGCACTTTCATGCAAACAGCGGACGATGCAGAAAGTGGTCAGCACAGGACTGTATGTGGGGTGGGTTTAATGGTCGTGTGTAATAGCGCGTTAAAGAGCAAAAATGAGTAGTTTGGACAGGAGCTTTGCTTTGCTTTCTGCTGCAGTTGGGATCAGCTCGTTATCCGGTGCTGAGATTAGAAAAACAGCGAAATGTCCATCTTGGTACAGCTGTACACGGGACACTATCATGTGTATCGGAACTTCATCTATCCCAAGGATTCCCCCCCAATGATTTAACCTCCCTGTAAGTAACCAGAACCAACTGCAGGATATGTTTTGTTTTTCATCTGTTCCTGACTGGGGACAAAGAGACAAGCCTCATTACATCAGCTGGTATTCATGTGTGTAACAGTTTTTAAAAGTGCCGTTACAGCGGGTTCTCCGTTAGATTCGTGTACAGATAATTGAGAGTTGCCTGTGGTGTGTATCCGAGATAGTTTCCTTGAACAGTACATTGTGGAGCCAACCAGGGAGCAGACTATCTTGGATCTGGTAGTGTGTAATGAAAGAGGATTAATAAATGATTTCATAGTAAATGATCCTCTTGGAAAGAGTGACCATAACATGGTTGAATTTCAAATTCAGTTGGAGGGTGAAAAAGTTGGATCTCAAACCAGTGTCCTGATCTTAAATAAAGGCGATTACAAAGGTATGAAGGCAGAGTTGGCTAAAGTGGACTGGGAAAATAGATTAAAGTGTAAGATGGTTGATAAACGGTGGCAGACATTTAAGGAGATATTTCATAGCTCTCAACAAAAATATATTCCAGTGAGAAGGAAAGACGTTAAGAGAAGGGATAACTATCCAAGGAAGTAAAGGATGGTATCAAATTGAAAAAAATGGCATACAAAGTTGCCAAGATTAGTGGGAGGCCAGAGGATTGGGAATTTTTAAAAAATCAGCAAAGGACCAGTAAAAAAAATTATAAAGAGAGGGAAGATAGAGTATGAGAGTATACTAGCAAGAAATATAAAAACAGATAATAAGAGCTTCTACAGGTATATAAAAAGGAAGAGAGTAGCTAAAGTAATCGTTGATCCCTGAGAGGATGAGACTGGGGAATTAATAATGGGGAATAGGGAAATGGCGGAGACTTTGAACAAATATTTTGTATTGGTCTTCAAGGTAGAAGACACTAAAAATTCCCAATATTAGACAATCAAGGAGCTATAGGGAAGGAGGAACTTAAAACAATCACTATCGCTAAAGAAAAAGTACTCGGTAAACTAATGGGACTAAAGGTGGAAAAGTCCCCTGGATCTTATGACCTGCATCCTAGGATCTTAAAATAAATAGTTGCAGAGATAGTGGATGCATTGGTTGTAATCTATCAAAATTTCCTGGAATCTGGAGAGGTTCCAGTGGATTGGAAAACCGCAAATGTAACGCCCCTAGTTAAAATATGAGGCAGACAGAAATCAGGAAATTATAGCCCAGTTAGCTTAACATCTGTCGTTGATAAAATGCTGGAATACATTATTAAGGAAGCAGTAGCAGCACATTTGGAAAAGCGTAATACAGTCAAGCAGAGTCAGCATGGTTTTATGAAAGGGAAATCATGTTTGAAAGATTTGCTGGCGTTCTTTGAGGATGTAACGAGCAGGGTGGATAAGGGGAACCAGTGATGTATTTGGATTTTCAGAAAGGTGCCACATAAAAGATTATTACACAAGATAAGAACTCATGGGGTTGGGGTAATATATTAGCATGGATAGCGGATTGGCTAACTAACAGAAAACAGAGAGTGGGGATAAATGAATCATTTTCTGATTGGCAAAAGGTAACTAGTGGGGTGCCACAGGGATTGGTGCTGGGGCCTCAACTATTTACAATCTATATTAATGACTTGGATGAAGGGACCGATGTAATGTAGTCAAGTTTGCTGATGATACAAAGAAGGGTGGCAAAGCAAGTTGTGAGAAGGAAACAAAAAATCTGCAAAGGGATATAGACAGGCTAAGTGAGCAGGCAAACATTTGCCAGATGGAGTATAATGTGGGAAAGTGTGAGGTTATCCATTTTGGCAGGAAAAATAACAAAGCAAATTATTATTTAAATTGAGAGAAACTACAAAATGCTGCAGTACAGAGGGCACCTGGGGTCCTTGTGCATGAAACACAAAAAGTTACTATGCAGATACAGCAAGTAATCAGGAAGGCAAATGGAATGTTAGCCTTTATTGCAATGGAGATGGAATATAAAAGCAGGGAAGTCCTGCTACAACTGTACAGGGTATTGATGAGGCCACACCTAGAGTACTGTACTGTGTACAGTTTTGGTCTCCTTATTTAAGGAGGGATATACTTGCATTGGAGGTAGTTCAGCAAAGGTTCACTAGGTTGATTCCAGAGATGAGTGGGTTGACTTATGAAGAAAGGATGAGCAGGTTGGGCCTATTCTGATTGGAGTTTAGAAAAATGAGAGAGATGATCTTATTGAAACTTATATGAAACTGAGGGGGCTCGACAAGGTAGCTGCCGTGAGGATGTTTCCACTCGCGGGAGAATCCAGAACTAGGGGGCATAGTTTAAGATTAAGGGGTCGCCCATTTAGAACTGAGATGAGGAGGAAATTCTTCTCTCAAAGTTGTAAATCTGTGGAATTCTCTGCCCCAGAGAACTGTGGAGGCTGGGTCATTGAACATATTTAAGATGGAAATTGACAGAGTTTGAGCAATAAGTGAGTAAAGGATTATGAGGAGCAGGCAGGGAAGTGGAGCTGAGCCCAAGATCAGATTAGCCATACAAAAGCAAAGTACTGTGGATGCTGGAATCTGGAATAAAAACAGAAAATGCTGGAAATCTCAGCAGGTCAGGCAGCATATGTGGAGAGAAACACAGTTAATGTTTTTGGGTCAATGGCCCTTCGTCAGAACTGGAGAGTGTTTGGAAAGAACAGATTCTTAACGAGCACTGAAAGGGGGGTGGGGGAAGAAGGAACAATAGGGAAGGTTTGTGATAGGGTGGAAGGCAGGAGAGATTAGAGAGACAAAAGGGATGATGGCCCAAATTCAAATGGTAATGCTGGAGTTAGAAAAACATTAGTCAAGGTAGAGTGTGAATGGCGGTATAATGACAAACTGCCATTAGAGACAAGGAGAAACAAGAAAGAAACAGGCTCTGAGGGGATGGGGATGGAGTGGGGGGTGGGGGGGGGGGGAGGGTATGGAGGTGTGGAGAAAAGGGAGCTAAAGATTGGCAGTGGTTACACTCTGAAATTGTTGATCTCGATGTGGAGTCCAGAAGGCTGTAAAGTGCCTAAACGAAAGATGAGGTGCTGTTCCTCGAGCTTGCATTGAGCTTCTTTGGAACAGTGTAGGAGACCGAGGATGGAGAGTGGGAATGAAATGGAGAATTAAAGTGGCAGGCGACCAGAAGCTCAGGGTCACACTTGCGGACTGAACGGAGGTGGTCCGCAAAGCGGTCACCCAATTTACGCTTGATCTCCCCAACGTAGAGGAGACCACATTGCGAGCAGCGAATACAGTATAGTAAATTCATCACTTCCAACCCTTCCCTAATCCAAGAAACATCCATTCACCCTAACTCTTTGTTTCTTGTCTGTTAACCAACTTTCTATTTCCTTTTGCACCATAGGCTTGAATTTTTCTGAAAATTCATGAAAACAATAACTCAGCATTTCTTTCATCTATCTAATTGGTCATTTCTTCAAAAAATTCTATAGTCTATAAAATTTGTAGGGATTTAACCCTGGGAAGAGTATTTGGTGTCCTGGATAGTGGGAAGAGAGGAGGTAAAAGGACAGGTGTTGCATCTCCTGTGCTTGCACGCAAAGGTGCTGTGGGAGGGGCTGATTTCAATGGCCTGAACCTTGAAGATCAAGATCCAGAACACTTAGTTGGTCAGGAGGAGACTGAACTACCTCCCCACCCCTGGGTCGGCCAGCCATTGATATTGGTTCCAGGGTCTTTGTGACGGAGGGGAACAATGCCACAGATTTTCTCCCAAAGTACTCAATTCCCGCTCACAGCGCCCACGTCTCCTGACCCACAAAATTCAGCAGTGGTGAAGTTCTGTGGTAGGTGCGATTCTAGTTTGACTCCCAGGATTAAGAAAAGGAAATAGAAAGTTGGTTAACAGACAAGAATTAGAGTAAATGGATGTTTCTTGGATTAGGGGAGGGTTGGAAGTGATGAATCCCAGGGGGAGGGGATCAATGCTGCGTTCAGTTTTATTCTTGGTAAATAGAGATGATTTGGACTTGGGTGTAAGGAACACAATTTTGAAATTTGCTGACAACACAAAAGTAGGAGACGGCATACAGTGAGGAAGACTTTATAAAAGATTTCAGGGAGACGTAGGCAGATTAGTGAAATGACCGACAGATGGCATTTTGGGAAGAAAAGGAAGCAATGGGAGTATACATTTAATGGAAAGGTACTGAAGATTGTGGACGATAAGAGACTTAAGGGTTCAAATCTGTGAGTGCAGATAAAGCTGTGAAAAATGCCCAATAGCATTTTGGGTTTAATAAAAAGGAGCATGGAGCACAAGAGTAAATACATAATAATAAATTAGTACAAAACATGGACTCGGTCACAATTACAGTACTGTGTGCAGTTTTCAGCCACCCTATTTGAGAAAGGATATTAGAGTGTGCACAGAGCAGATTCCCAAAATTATGCCAGGGATATTTAATAGAGGTTTTAAAATTTATTATGAAATACTTTGATCGAATGCATAGCAAATGATGGTTTCCTCTGGTTAGGGAGTAGGTGAGGGGATATCAATTAAAAATTGTCACAAAGACAGCAAGGAGATAGATTAGTTTCTTTATGCAGATGGTTATTTACCATTGCATCTTTTAAGTGAAAAATTGATAAATATGTGAAACAGAGAAAGACATAGGACTATGTGGAGAGTGCAGAACAGTGGGATTAGTTTTAGATTGTTCGAGCAAAGAACCACCACAGATATGATGGGCTGAATGGCTTCCTTCTCTGTGGTAAACCTCTATGGCTTCTAACTACATGGGCATTACCAATTTTAAAGGGAAAGATCTATCCAATGCTTGTGCAGTGATGTTACATTTCACACAAGGAGTTATCCTGCAAAACATCTGATGGATTATTGGAATGTGAATAATTGAGTCTCTGAATTGGAAGCTTTTTGAAACAAAATAAGTTTTGCATTATCTTTTATGTGGTGAATTGTTAATATTTGCCTGAATTTTAAAACATTCAAATTAATTGATATAAACACAATGGTGTACAGTATTTGGTTTGGTACCTTAATGACACTTTCTTTTGTAAGGTGTTTTCTATTAATTTTCCTCCAATTGAACATTACATGCCTCACTGAGAGAAGGGACAGGGAAAGATGTCTTCAGACGAGAAACCCATTATCCAGTGAGTAAGATACATATGAAGCAATCCTAGGTGATCTGTGTCTCCAATTTGACATCCATCCTTTGGGAAAGCACCTAGCTTCTGTCTGGCATCTTCTTATGATAACATGGCCAAAATAGCAAATTCAAGTGTGCGCAGATTAACGGGCTCAAATCTTTGTTGGATTGCAATGTGTGATCGATCAGCTCGATTCTGCTGTGACAGCATTAAAAATTAAATTGATCAACTAAGGCATTTAAGTTCTGGATATATTAACACTATCTCCAGTTCGAGGTATCCAAGGACATTTTGCAAAAAAAATTAAAAGTGGCGTTTCTTCGTTTCACACTTATCATGATTCATACAGCAAATACCAAAAGGAAACATTTTAGCACATGGATGAGGTTTCTGAAAGTAGTACTTCCTCATGGGTTAACCTCAATATCCCACTCTTCATCTGGCCTAATTTTATATTTGGTACATTTCCATAATTTAAGTTTCTGCTCTCAGCATGTTGCTAAAATATGAAAGCTACAATGAAGTACATCAGAGCCCTGGTGGTTAAAATCCCAATATCTCAATCTGTGATCTTTTCAGTCTTGGCCAGTTCCAGATTAGCAGGTGACATCTCCTGGATTGGTTGTAGCCATTTCACTCACTGTGTAAATCATTTACTAGTGACTAAGCCATTCCTCATCATTTATGAAATCCATTTGAAGCCAGCATTGCCTAGTTTAGAGGGCTATATTCTTTATTGGGTTTATTTGAAAATTTCAAACCAATCAATATTTCAATTTCTATATAATTAGGCTTTCAGATAAATTAACATTTCAAGAAATCAGTTCCAACAATCCATTTCCAGCCTGACTAACATATTGGGCTCTTATTGCATTGCTGACCCAGCCATTATATTCAGAACTGATTCTTTACAATTTCTAATTCATAACATTCAGAATGTGAATTATATATACATTTTGTAATTCAACAATTACTGATCATCTTCTTCATACCCAGATTGATAATTGGCACCAAAGTTCTAAGAATAACTGAAAAAATATTACTAGTCAGAAGAGTACATACAGATCTGGAGATAACTAGAGTGCCTTTAATGTCTTGTTCACTGTTCTGATATGAAGTAACCATTGTAGCAGCATTTCTAGTAAGAAACACAGTTGCAGTACGACCCACTCCAAATTAACATGGTACACACCCGAGACATGACAACTGAACACGCCTGTGAGAGATAGTCTCTTTGGTAGTTATAAATCACATCCCTAAATGGGATTGGTTTGCTTGATTCTGGATTCTCTGTTGCAAGTTGTGCAGAAAAGGCTGATGTTTTCAGAACACTTCTTTCTTTAGGTCCTGGTGGCCCGGCATCTCCTTTAGGTCCAATTAACCAGGCTGGCTTGGTATTATCGTTCTTCTATTCTCACAGGCATTCGGAGAGAACTGTAAGAATAGATCACCATGTTTATCTGCATCTTGCAATATCTATCACTTATTATACAATGCGGCTTCCATCATCTGGAGCCAACGCTAAAACCGTTAGAGTCACAGTGGCTCAGCACACAATGTGGAAGTTATAGCAGATGCATTCGTTATAATCTACCACAATTCTCTGGACTCTGGGGCGGTACCAGTGGATTGGAAAGCAGCTAATGTAACGCCTCTGTTTAAAAAAGGGGGCAGACAAAAGGCAGGTAACTAAAGGCTGGTTAGTTTAACATCTGTAGTGGGGAAAATGCTTGAAGCTATCATTAAGGAAGAAATAGCGGGACATCTAGATAGGAATAGTGCAATCAAACAGACACAACATGGATTCATGAAGGGGAAATCATGTTTAACTAATTTACTGGAATTCTTTGAGGATATAACGAACATGGTGGATAGAGGTGTACCGATGGATGTGGTGTATTTAGATTTCCAAAAGGCATTCGATAAGGTGCCACACAAAAGGTTACTGCAGAAGATAAAGGTACGCGGAGTCAGAGGAAATGTATTAGCATGGATAGAGAATTGGCTGGCTAACAGAAAGCAGAGAGTCGGGATAAATGGGTCCTTTTCGGGTTGGAAATCGGTGGTTAGTGGTGTGCCACAGGGATCGGTGCTAGGACCACAACTGTTTACAATATACATAGATGACCTGGAAGAGGGTACAGAGTGTAGTGTAACAAAATTTGCAGATGACACAAAGATTAGTGGGAAAGCTGGTTGTGTAGAGGACACAGAGAGGCTGCAAAGAGATTTAGATAGGTTAAGTGAATGGGCTAAGGTTTGGCAGATGGAATACAATGTCGGAAAGTGTGAGGTCATCCACCTTGGAAAAAAAAACAGTAAAAGGGAATATTACTTGAATGGGGAGAAATTACAACATGCTGCGGTGCAGAGGGACCTGGGGGTCCTTGTGCATGAATCCCAAAAAGTTAGTTTGCAGGTGCAGCAGGTAATCAGGAAGGTGAATATAATGTTGGCCTTCATTGCGAGAGGGATGGAGTACAAAAGCAGGGAGGTCCTGCTGCAATTGTATAGGGTATTGGTGAGGCCGCACCTAGAGTACTGCGTGCAGTTTTGATCACCTTTCTTAAGGAAGGATATACTAGCCTTGGAGGGGGTACAGAGACGATTCACTAGGCTGATTCTGGAGATGAGGGGGTTACCTTATGATGATAGATTAAGTAGACTGGGTCTTTACTCGTCGGAGTTCAGAAGGATGAGGGGTGATCTCATAGAAACATTTAAAATAATGAAAGGGATAGACAAGATAGAGGCAGAAAGGTTGTTTCCACTGGTTGGGGAGACTAGAACTAGGGGGCACAGCCTCAAAATACGGGAGAGCCAATTTAAAACCGAGTTGAGAAGGAATTTCTTCCCCCAGAGGGTTGTGAACCTGTGGAATTCTCTGCCCAAGGAAGCTGTTGAGGCTAGCTCATTGAATGTATTCAAATCACAGATAGATAGATTTTTAACCAATAAGGGAATTAAGGGTTATGGGGAGCGGGCGGGTAAGTGGAGCTGAGTCCACGGCCAGATCAGCCATGATCTTGTTGAATGGCGGAGCAGGCTCGAGGGGCTAGATGGCCTACTCCCGTTCCTAATTCTTATGTTCTTATATTATGTTATGTAATGGACTTCGGGGGTATTTGGGGATCCAGCGCAAATGAAGCTGTGGCTAAGTTGATAGATATTCACAGTAACTACACAAGTGATTTACTTTGCAGAGTGCATAGATCCCTCATTTAGAACTTCAAAATTAGGAGTTGCTAAGATCCAGTTGGCCATGACTTTGAGTGACGAAGCAAAGCGTTTAGTGTGAAGTTGCCCGTGGAAGGACAATCCTGTCCAGTGGAATAGAATCATAGAATGGTTACAGCACAGAAGGCCATTCGGCCCGTCGAACCCGTGCCAGCTAGTCCCACTCCCCATGACTGCAATACTCAAAGTCACTGCAGCATTTTACTAAAATATATCTCCAAGACAGGAGAGGTGAGATGAGCTGAACTGGGACATCACAAGCCACGAAATGAAAGTCATGTACGTCCTGCTCCTTTCAAGCTTTAAAGTTCCAAGTTCATGTTCCAAACAAAATAGAAAGAAAAGCTACACAGAATACTTTCTGTTCACAGTACTCCCCAAAATTAATCAGAGAAAAACATAAGAAGAAATATATCGGTTTGCTGATATCAAAGTGGCAATAACATTTGGCTTCACAGAAATCCAGCTTTTCTCCATAGCTGTTACAGAGACGCCAGTTTTGGGAAGGAGCTGTCTGTGCTTTGGACTGATTCTGTTCACTTTAAAAGCAGCTTCAATTTTAAATCCACAGCCACTTGGCTGTTTTTATGCTGCAGCCAAAACACAGAAGCACTCCATATTTTGGTACAAACCAAGCAATTACAATCAGAACTCAGCACGTTTTCTTCGGCAACACCTCCCAAAGCCATGACCTCTACCACCTAGAAGGTCAAGGCTAGCAGACATGTTGGAACATCGCCACCTCCAAGTTCACCTGCAAGTCACACACCATCCTGACTTGGAAATATGTTGCCATTCCTTCATCGTTGCTGGGTCAAAATCCTGGAACTCCCTCCCTAACAGCACTGTGGGAGTACCTTCACCACACAGACTGAAGCAGTTCAAAAAGGCAGCTCACCATCCCCTTCTCAATTAGGGATGGGCAATAAATGCTGGCCTTGCCATCGATGGCCACATCCCGTGAATGAATTAAAAAAAACAGGGGCCACAAGGGTAGCAGTGTGGGAAATGAAAATGTGACATTTGTGCAGTAGCAACGTTTTACTGAGGTGCATTACTAAAGCAAAGTTGATGGCGAAAGAACCAGAGGGGAGATGAGGAGAATTTGTTTTATGCAGCAAGTTGTTATGATCTGGAATGCATTGCCTGATTCAATAGCAAATTTGAAAAAGGAATTGTATATATACTTGAAAAGGAAATATTTGCAGGGCTATGGGGAAAGAGCGGGGGAGTGGGACTAATTGGATAGCTCTTTCAAAGAGCCAACACAGGTACAATGAGCTAAATGGCCTCCGTAATTACTGTAACATTCTATGATTCTATGAAAGCTTACCCATTACAAGAGTGGAGGATACAGAAACAGTTTGGTGGATTGTTTGATTGGGGAGGAGTGGGAAGAGATATTGCTATCAGCCTACAGGATACCAGAAAAGGCAGCCCATTGTTCTCATACTTCTAGTGTAAGGGGTGGTTTGCAGGGGGTCAGCTTTCCCTTCTGACCTTATATGAGCGGTTCCGAATCGCTCCCACACCCTTGGTTCTAGACACTGGAATTATGAAGGGACTGTGACAGACTTGGACAGACAATCGGTTTCAAGGTAGGAAGCAGATATGGCTTTATTGTGTTTACAAAGAAGTAAAAGGCACACCTTTAATAACACACACAGACCAATACACACTGAGGGGTACAACACATTGAATAAATTGTCCAATTACAATCTGTGGGGAAAAGAATACAGCTTAAACTCTAAATGGGGTAAAAAGGCAAATGCAGATACATTTACACAAATTATCCCAGCCTCCCTCCTCCCAATTCCCCTAACTAACGAAGTTATAGCTCTGGGGGGTTCAGGGGCTATGTTCACCAATCCCTTTTGACAGTTGCCGGTGAATCGTGGTTTCGGGGTTCGCTGCACTTGGCCTTCTAGGCGAGCCGTACCCCGGTCGGAGGAGAGGACTTCGGACTGCGTAGTCTTCGGTTGGGGTGCTCCGTTGATGCGGTAAGTTGCGTTTTGGATGTATGGGGTAAGTACCCACTTTCTTTGATTAGGAATAGTTTAGTTAGTCCCTTTTGGTAATTTCTCACCCGTTGGTCGTTCCAAAGTAGATTGTAGAGTGGAAATAAATGTTGATTCTTCGGTTTTTGCTGAGTTGGTTTTGGTTAGTCGTTTCGCTGGTTGTGGTGGCCCGGGTTGTCAATTTGGTTGCTGACAACCTTCCGTTTCGTGGGCCTCGTGCTTGGTCAGTTCTTGATGAGTTCCAGTAGTTTCCATCACTGCTCCATTTCTTCACTCCCCAGCTCCGGCTGCTTGTGTCTGTGTCTGTGTTCCAGTCTGTGCTCTGCTTCTCTCCTGTCTTCTGCTAGTTTCTGTGTTCTGCTAGTCTGCGTGCTGCTCCTTGCTGGTCTTTCCTTGTAAAAACTGGGGGATAGATATATTCCAAAAAAAAAGGCTCCGTTATCTCCCATCAAATCTCTTGGAACTGTTCTGTCCACTGATTTTCAAATGTCTCCTTTGTCAGCAGTAACTCGATTAGGGTGTGAGAATGTGCTATCACTGGTTTTGCATTGTTTTAGAATTGTCCAGTTTCTTGACCATGATTTCCATTGTGCTTGATTGGGTAATTCGATTATCTCTTAGAGGGTGAATAGTTCCCCCAGACCGTCTGGGGTCTTTAATACACGAATTTGGGCCCACCTCCTGTATTTGGTAACTCTTTTTGTTTTGCAGCCAAAATGTTGTAGAATCTTAAAATTGATATGCTCCTTCCCATAGATGTTTAGGGGATCTCAAGCTTCTGTAATTTAGGTCCATTTTGAATTCCCTTTCCTATGAGTCCAAACACTGGGGGGGGGTCTCCATGAATGCATCCCCTTTTATCCCCCGTAGGCTTCGTCTGTCCCTTTAAACTCATTTTAAAAGCCCAGAAAGGGATTCTTCTCCTCTGTAGGGGAAAGGTACCTGGAATCTTTGCGAGATATTGGTAAATTCTACACTAGTCTCCACCACTCACTCCATGTCACAGTCCTCATTATATCTATGTATTTTATCAATACCCAATGCCCATTGTTCTTCTCAATTTGCCTTTCTTTGTCATTCTGAGCTGCAATGTGTCACCTTACATGTTCTTCCACCCTTATTTATCATCACTATTTTGAAGTCAGGATTTATCACATCATTTCCTGTGCTCAAAAGGACTTCGAAACTTTGGAACTCGCCACCTCTTCAATCTTCTTCTTCTTGAATACTGTCACCTAATCATTACTTCCAGATTAATTTCATCTTCCCCCCCATCTCTTCTCAACACTGCTGGTGCCTTGCATTATGGACCTTACCCCCTCACCTGGGTTTTTCAATAACTGTTTTGTTTTTATCTCAATCTGTAGCAGTATCAGAGAAAAAGCAAAATCAAAAGATTTCTTGAGGTGTAGTGCAGTAGGCTGAATAAGATATGCATTTTCAGCTTGACTGTGTAATAAGTTGTGGGGGGTGCAAGCAGGCAAGTCTTCTGCCTGGTCCCCTATGTTGGAGGACTTTATGGCCGACTCTTGGCTGGGCAGAAGCTCCACCAGCTGACAGCTTACATGAGTTTCAAGTTGTGTCGCCCAAAATGCTTCCCTGGAATTAATCCCTGGGGGGATTTATTACCTTTAGGGAACTGTCCTTGTGTCCATTTGGGGTGAAAAGGATAAACATGGCTTTGTACCTGCTTAGCCCTTCAAGAGCTTGTGCCTCTTCCATTGTGGAGCGACCGAGCATTGCTCCGATTTTCCAGCTAGCAGACAGCTTGTGTGTTTCTGATTTTTTGGGGACAGGTGTGGATGGTCTGCCTCATTAAATTGAAATGACCAATTCCTGCCATTGGGGATGGGGTCAATGTCATTCACTTCCTGCATTGGTACAGGGACCCTGAATTTTGGGGCTGTAGTATCTAACTGAAGATCTGTGGCTGATCAAACAGTCTGTGAACAATACTGCCTCATCCCATTCTTTTAGTTTCTTGCCAACTCGAGGAGAAGATGTATTGAATTAATCTAACAACAGAAAAACTGGCCACTATTCAGTCTTTACGGTAGAGGACACTAACAATATTCCGACAGTGGATAGTCGAGGGGCTATGGGGGGGAAGAACTTAACGCAATCACAATCACTAATGAGGTGGTACTCAGTAAGATAATGGGACTAAAGGCAGATAAATCCCCTGGATCCGATGGCTTGCATCCTAGGGTGTTAAAAGAAGTATCGTCAGGGATTGTGGATGCATTGGTTATAATTTACCAAAATTCCATGGATTCTGGGGAGGTCCCAGCAAATTGGAAAACTGCAAATGTAACGCCCCTATTTAAAAAAGGAGGCAGACAGAAAGCAGGATACCATAGACCAGTTTGCCTAACATCTGTGGTTGGGAAAATGTTGGAGTCCATTATCAAAGAAGCAGTAGCAAAATTCGGTCAGGCAGAGTCAGCATGGATTTATGAAGGGGAAGTTGTTATGTATTTAACCCCTTGTAACCTGTATTACACTACCACCAGAGGGCCTACCTGTTGAAGTCCCACGAGGTACCTGCACTCTGGAGTTGTATCAAAGGAGCTAAGGTCACATATGCTCATTGTACACAGTACTCAGTTTCATCCTTTATTATGAGCATAACAACTGGCGACAAGGTAACAAACAACCGCGCGAAAATGCAAAGAACAGTTGGTATCCTGGAGAAGTTCTCAGAAGGGGACAATTAGGAGGCCTTCGTGGAGAGACTCAACCAATACTTTCTGGCCAATGAGCTGGAAGGGGACGAGAACGCTGCCAAACGAAGGGCGATCCTCCTAATTGTCTGTGGGGCAACAACCTATGGCCTCATGAAGAATCTCCTAGCTCCGGCAAAAACAACAGAGAAATCCTACAAAGAATAGTGTACACTGGTCCGGGAGCACCTAAATCCTAAGGAAAGCGTTTTAATGATGAGATATCGGTTCTACATGTGTCAACGATCGGAGGGCCAGGAAGTGGCGAGCTATGTCGCCGATCTAAGGCGCCTCACAGGACATTGTGAATTTGGGGGATTCCTAGAACAAATGCTCAGAGACATTTTTGTACTGGACATTGGCCATGAGACAATCCTTCTCAAACTGTTGACTGTAGAAACTCCGAACCTAAGTAAAGCCATAACGATAGCCCAGACATTTATGTCCACCAGCGACATCACCGAACAGATTTTGCAGAGTAAAGAAGTTTCGGCCAGTACTGTGCATAAAGTAACATCGGTTTCGAGCAGAAATATACATGGCAGAAATATACATGGGTTGCTGCTGCATGACCTCAGATGACCCAGAGTCCGCCATCAATCATTAATGCGAGGCAGTTAACACCTTGTTGGCATTGTGGAGGTGATCATCGGTCCCATCAATGTCGCTTCAAGCACTATGCGATGAAACGGTTGCAGAACAATGGGACACCTCCAGCGAATGTGCAGGCGAGCTGCAAACCCTGCAAACCACCACATTGCAGAGGAAAATCGATCCACTGTGGATCAGGCTGAATTGGAGACTCGTACTGAGGAGGCAGAAGTGTACGGGGTACGCACATTCACTATGAAATATCCACCAATAATGTTGAAAGTTGAACTGAACGGAATTCCATTATCTATGGAACTGGACACAAGTGCGAGTCAGTCCATAATGAGTAAAAAGGCCTTCGACAGGCTGTGGGGCAAAAAGGCACACAGGCCCAAGCTCAGCCCCATTCACACCAAACTAAGGACTTACACCAAGGAACTAATCCCTGTAATTGGCAGTGCAGAAGTCAAAGTCTCCTATGACGGAGCAGTACACGAACTCCCGCTGTGGATTGTACCAGGGGATGGCCCCACGTTGTTTGGCAGAAGCTGGCTGGGAAAATCCACTGGAACTGGGACAACATCCGAGCATTTTCGTCCATCGACGCCGCCTCATGTGCCCAGGTTCTGAACAAGTTCCCATCGTTGTTCGAGCCAGGCATTGGAAGCTTCTCGGGAGCGAAAGTGCAGATCCATTTGGTTCCCGGTACCCGACCCATCCACCACAAGGCACAGGTGGTACTGTACATGATGTGTGAGAAAGTAGAAATTGACCTGTACAGGCTGCAGCGAGAAGGCATCATCGCACCGGTGGAATTCAACGAGTCCGATTGTCCCGGTACTTAAAGAGGACGGCACAGTTAGAATTTGTGGGGACTATAAAGTAACGATTAACTGTTTTTCGCGACAGGACCAGTACCCGTTACCCAAGGCAGACGACCTATTTGTGACCGTGGCTGGAGGGAAGACATTCACGAAGCTGGACCTGACCTCGGCCTACATGATGCAGGAGCTGGAGGAGTCTTCGAAAGGCCTCACCTGCATCAACATGCACAAAGGTCTGTTCATCTATAACAGGTGCCCATTTGGGATTCGGTCGGCAGTGGCAATCTTCCAACGGAACATGGAGAGCCTGCTAAAGTCGGTTCCTTGCACCGTGATTTTCCAGGACGACATACTGGTTACAGGTCGGGACACCATTGAGCATTTGAAGAATCTGGAAGAGGTTCTTAGTTGGTTGGATTATGTGGGCTCAGGTTGAAATGCTCGATGTGTGTTTTCCTGGCACAGGAGGTCAAGTTCTTGGGAAGAAGAATCGCAGCAGACGGCATCAGACCCACCAACGCCAAGACAGAGGCCATCAAGAACGCGCCGAGACCACAGAACGTGACGGAGCTGTGGTCGATCCTGGGACTCCTTAACTATTTTGGTAATTTCCTACCTGGGTTAAGCACCCTGCTAGAACCCCTACATGCGCTACTGCGCAAGGGAGATGACTGGGTATGGGGGAATTCACAAGAGGCTGTCTTTAAGAAAGCCAGAAATCTGTTGTGTTCTAACAAACTGCTTGTCTTGTATAACCCTTGTAAACGATTAGTGCTAGCTTGCGATGCGTCGTCATATGGGATTGGGTGTGTGCTACAACAGGCTAACGAATCGGAGATCTTGCAACCGGTCGCGTATGCGTCCAGGAGTTTGTCCAAGGCCGAAAGGGCCTACAGCATGATTGAAAAAGAGGCTCTGGCGTGCATTTACGAGGTAAAAAAAATGCACCAGTACTTATTTGGTCTCAAGTTTGAGCATGAAACTGACCACAAGCCGCTCATATCGTTGTTCTCTGAGAGCAAAGGGATTAACACCAATGCTTCTGCCCGCATCCAAAGATGTGCGATCACGCTGTCGGCATACAACTATGTAATCATACACGTTCATACACGACCTACACAGTACCCACCCAGGCATAGTAATGATCAAAGCTATAGCCAGATCCCATGTGTGGTGGTCCGGCATCGACTCAGATTTAGAGTCATGCGTGTGCCAGTGCAACACTTGCTCTCAGTTGAGCAATGTACCCAGAGAGGCACCGCTAAATTTGTGGTCGTGGCTCTCCAAACCGTAGTCAAGGGTCCACATAGACTATGCGGGTCCATTTCTAGGCAAAATGTTTTTGGTTGTGGACGCTTACTCAAAATGGATTGAATGTGCGATAATGTCTGTAAGCACATCCACAGCCACCATTGAAAGCCTATGAGCCATGTTTACCACGCACGGCTTGCCTGATGTCCTAGTCAGCGACAATGGGCCGTGCTTCACCAGTGCTGAATTCAAGGAATTCATGACCCGCAATGGGATCAAACATGTCACATCTGCCCCGTTCAAGCCCGTATCCAATGGCCAGGCAGAACGGGCAGTTCAGACCATCAAGCAAAGTTTGAAATGCGTGTTGGAAGGCTCCCTGCAGAACCGGGTGTTGCTCAGCTATCGTACCAGACCCCACTCACTCACCGAGGTTCCCCCAGCCGTGCTGCTCATGAAAAGCACGTTAAAAACAAGGCTCCCGCTTGTCCACCCTGATCTCCATGATCACGTGGAGGGCAAGCGGCATCAACAAAGTGTGTACCATGACCGTGCAAATTTGCCACGCGATATTGAGATCAATGATCCTGTGTTTGTGCTTAATTATGGACATGGTCCCAAATGGCTTGCTGGCATGGTCACAGCCAAAGAGGGGAATAGGGTGTTTCAGATCAAATTGACCAATGGACAAACGCACAGAAAATATTTGGACCAAATCAGATTGCGGTTCACCAACAGCTGCGAACAACCCGAAGAAGACACCACCAACTTTGACCCTCCAACACACACACAAGTGGCACTGACATCATGTTTGTCCACGAAGCCGAACTCACCATCCCCAGCAGCTCAGCAAGGCCGACTGCCCAACAGTCCAGTGAAGAACTAACCAACTCACCCACACCCACATTTGTACCAAGACGATCGACAAGGGAACGAAAAGTCCCAGCTCGTCTCACGTTATAAATAAGTGTACTGTTAACATCACAGGGGAGTGATGTTATGTATTTAACCCCTTGTAACCTGTATTACACTACCACCAGAGGGCCTACCTGTTGGAGTCCCAAGGGATCCCAGCATCCCTTGGGAGCACGTTATATAAGCAGGCCACCCACATGTTACCTGCACTCTGGAGTTGCATTAAAGGAGCTAAGGTCATACTTGCTCATTGCACACAGTACTCAGTTTCATCATTTATTATGAGCATAACAGAAGTCATGTTTGACAAATTTGCTGGAGTTCTTTGAGGATGTAACAAACAGGGTGGATAAAGTGGAACCAGTGGATGTGATGTATTTGCACTTCCAGAAGGCATTTGACAAGGTGCCACATAAAAGGTTACTGCACAAGATAAAAGTTCACAGGGTTGGGGGTAATATATTAGCATAGATAGAGGATTGGCTAACTAACAGAGAACTGAGAGTCGCAATAAATGGTTCATTCTCTGGTTGGCAACCAGTAACTAGTGGGGTGCCGCATGGATCAGTGCTGGGACCCCAACTATTTACAATCTATATTAACGACTTGGAAGAAGGGACTGAGTAATGTAGCCAAGTTTGCTGATGATACAAAGATGGGAGGAAAAGCAATGTGTGAGGAGTACACAAAAAATCTGCAAAAGGAAGTAGACAAGCTAAGTGAGTGGGCACAAATTTGGCAGATGGACTATAATGTTGGAAAGTGTGAGGTCATGCACTTTGGCAGAAAAAAATCAAAGAGCAAGTTATTATTTAAATGGAGAAAGATTGCAAAGTGCCGCAGTACAGCAGGACCTGGGGGTACTTGTGCATGAAACACAAAAGGATAGTATGCAGGTACAGCAAGTGATCAGGAAGGCCAATGGAATCTTGGCCTTTATTGCAAAGGGGATGGATTATAAAAGCAGGGAAGTCTTACTACAGCTATATAAGGTATTGGTGAGGCCACACCTGGAATACTGCATGCAGTTTTGGTTTCCATATTTACGAAAGGATATACTTGCTTTGGAGGCAGTTCAGAGAAGGTTCACTAGGTTGATTCTGGGGATGAGGGGTTTGACTTATGAGGAAAGGTTGAGTAGGTTGGGCGTCTACTCATTGTAATTCAGAAGAGTAAGAGGTGATCTTATCGAAATGTATAAGATTATGAGGCGGCTTGACAAGGTGGATGCAGAGAGGATGTTTCCACTGATGAGGGGGGACTAGAACTAGAGGACATGATCTTAAAATAAGGGGCCGCCCATTTAAAACTGAGATGAGGAGAAATTTCTTCTCTCAGAGGGTTGTAAATCTGTGGAATTCGCTGCCTCAGAGGGCTGTGGAAGCTGGGACATTGAATAAATTTAAGACAGAAATAGATAGTTTCTTAAATGATAAGGGGTTATGGGGAGAGGGCGGGGAAGTGGAGCTGAGTCCATGATCAGATCAGCCATGATCTTATTGAATGGCGGAGCAGGCTCGAGGGGCCCTATGGACTACTCCTGTTCCTATTTCTTATGTTCTTATGTTTTTATGATATATGTTACTAAAAGTTGGCTTTCACCAAAGTCTCCACTGTACAGGGAAACTCACAAAGGAAAAGATAACATACAACTTGAGGCCTGACTCAATCTTTTTGACTACAATTGATAGCTCTCTTGTATAATCCTTGCCAGATACCATGCTAAGTATATCGCTGCGAGATAACCAGAAAAAAAAAGCATAATTCCTGATTTCGCAGCTCATAAAATGTATCTGCGTGAGCAGAGTGCCAGGCTGAGCGATTACGCACAGACCCCATGTCCAAAGCCACATCGGTGAGGAAAAGAAAAACGGACATTTTTTGACGAACTGCCGGCTACCTCCCTTTTAACTTTTGCCCTGCTAGCGGCCGGCTATTTGTTATGCGTCCCCTGAAGCTGTCGCTGTCATCGCCCGGTGAAGCTTCAGGAGGTGGTACCTAATTTAGGGTCCGGGGCGCTAACGAGGTGTTGCGCACAGTGATGATGTCACGATCTGCGGGTACAGGAAATCGTGGCGCATTGCCATAGCGCCAACGCTACACTCTCGCCGAAATTAGCGCAAGTCGTTAGTGGCCCCATGCCTGTCGCAAATTTGTTTGCACACTGTTAGCGTCCCCCGGTAGCGCAAACAGGAGGCACAAATGACGCTAATTTCTCCCCCTAAGTTCTTTCTTTTAGTGTCTGATTGAATGCTCGATTTAGAGCTGAATGTTACAGAATAAAGCAAAGTGTGATTAACAAGGTTAGAGGGAATGATGTGAGAAAGTAAAACTTGAATATGTTGGAGAAACCTTATTGCAGTGAACTAAGACTATGAATTGAGAGGTATCATTAATCTCCCAGCAGTAGTACAGTGAAGCAGAGCTTCCAGTGGCTGACATCGAAGAACAGCCACCCGGCCAGGAATCCCAGGGTCAGCTGCTTTGAAAAGTGCTGTGCCGGACAAGGCCATGATTGCCAACAACAATAGTCCAATTGCACCACACACAGGGTGAAGTAGGGCCACAACCTCATTATTTAATGGTCCCATTCAAATCAATGGTGTCGGAAAGATCTCATAGGAGGGTGCGCAATGACGGGTGCAAGATGGTGAAGACGGTGATCATCAACTGATACTGAAGTTTGAGCTGTCAAAAATGAGAGGACAGAGGAATGCCAGGACATCTTTGGAATAGTTGGGAAGTTGTCATTAGGTGCAGCAGTACGGGTCTTGTGGAAGGAGATGGCTGTGGCAACAAATGGCACCTTGATAGTCCCAAATCTCAAAGACCCAAGAATGATAGCTGACATGAAAATGCAGTTCACTTTAAACTATTGCCGACCACATCTGCCCCATCACTGAGCCTCTAGGAACGTAGAAGCAGGAGCAGACCATTCAGCCCCTTGAGCCTGTTCTGCCATTTAATTACATCATGGCTGATCTGTACCTCAATTCAATTTACCTATATTTGATTCCACCCCTGATATACTTAGCTAATAAAAATTTGTCGGTCTCAATCTTGAAAATTTCAATTGGCCCAGCATCCACAGCTTGTTGAGGGCGAGCTATACATTTTCACTACCTTTGGGTGGAAATAGTGCTGCCTGATTTCACTCCTGGGGCGGGGCAGGGGGAGCGGGGGAGGGAAAGAAAAGCTTTTCTAAGGCTCCTGACTGAAGCACAGCTTTCGAGACACAGCTAATGAGAAAGATCTTGTAAAGATTGCCTAGGTCTATACATCCTGCTGGATGTCTATCCTATTAAGTGGGGTTCCTATTGGGGCCATCAGATACTTGCTCCCTAATTTCCCTTCAGTACAAGCCTCTCCACAAATAATAGCATGTAGATGAAAACTGACTGGAACAAATGTTGCAAGAATCTTGCAGATACCTCGGGCAATTTACAAGAAATTGCCAACTGACTGCAAAAGCTATCTCACCTTCAGTAACTTCACATTAACTAACCACTTTTGCTTTGCTGAGCAGACCTGGCAACTGCACTTGTAATATAATGGAGTACAATGGAATGCGGAAGTGATGAATAATGCCATCTCTTCCTAACTCCCTATTTACATATCTCTTATCATTGAAAGGGTGTGCGCTTCTTCAGTCCCCTTGAAACCTGATGGCATTTCTGACATTGCAATTTTGATGTGGAAACCCAATGGATCTATGGCCCACACCAAATTCCTGCGCCCAAACATGCGCAAATACTGACTTGCACCCTTTCCCCAATCCAGGAATTTTAGGACAGTTCTATTATCCTGCATGTATTTGTTCAAAATTCACTTTTCACTAATTTAATTTTATGACCTCTGGGTTCTATTAGTCTAATTTATGTTAAAGTTTATATTCCTGGTTTACCTCATCAGCCTCATTTAATGTTTTATGTAGTTTGTTAAGGTTCTTAACCACTTTGGCTCCAGATTGTTGAGGCTGAGCTTCTCTAATCTTCACAGCTCACCCACTTAGGATCAATCCTGTTGTTCCTCTCTGCACCCTCTTCAGTGTCTATGTTCCATTTGATCATGATGACTATAATCCTTCACAATACTCTACAGGGATCTGATCAATGAATTATAAACCTCAGCATCACCTCTCTACTCTAATCACTCTACTGTTCTGGCCACCTTCTAGCTTTTTTAATTGCTTTATTATTTTGTTGAGACATTGGAAGTGACAATGTCTTTCATCATTCTCAAACCTCTTTATAAACTTACCTGTGTTTAGATAAGTATATGATGGAGAAAGGAACCTAAGGATATGTTGATGGGATTAGATGAAATAGTTTGGAGGAGACTCATGCGGAGCATAAAACCAGCATACACCTGTTGGGCTGAATTGTTTTGTTCTGTGCTGTAAATTTCTATGTAATTCTATATGTTAATTCAATCCCATTCATTGTACAATCATGTTGCTTTTTTTTTTACATGCGATACAATACTTTACATTTGTTCGTACTCAATTTAATTTGGCATTTTCTGCCAGGTCATTCAGAAATTATTAATTGTGTACTTTGTCTGTACTGTTCTCTCTATTTTAGTATCATCTCCAATGCTTTTCTGATAAGAAATGACATGAGGCTAATCACTCTGTGTGACTTCACTCAGCATCTCCTTTCAGGCAGACGCTGGTCACTGCAGAACTGCACTCAGTACCTCCCCTGAGATTGGCCCGGCATATCGTTCACTCTACCATTAATATCAAGCCAGGGGTCCAAATCTGGTTCAATGAGGAGTGTAGAAGAGTATGCCAGGAGCAGCACCAGATGTACCTAAAAATGAGGTGGCACCTGGGGAAGCTACAACACAGGACTATAAGTTGCAATACATGCATGCTAACCAATGGAAGCAGCATGCCATAGACAGGGCTAAATGATCCCACAACCAACAGATCAGATCAAAGCTCTGCAGTCCTGCCACATCCAGTCATGAATGGCGGTGGACCATTAAACCACTAACAGGAGGAGGAGGCTCCATGAATATCCCCATCCTCAATCATGGCGGAGCCCAGCACGCAAGTGCAAAAGACAAGGCTGAAGCGTTTACAACCATCTTCAGCCAGAAATGGCGAGTGGATATTCCATCTCGGCCTCCTCCTGAGGTCCCCACCATCACAAAAGCCAGTCTTCAGTCAATTCGGTTCACTCCATATGATATCAAGAAACGGCTGAGCGCACTGGATACAGCAAAGGCTATGGGTCCCGATAACGTCATGGTGGTTGTGCTGAAGATGTGCTCCAGAACTAGCCGCACCTCTAGCTTATCTATTCCAGTACAGCTACAACACTGGCATCTACTTGACAATGTGGAAAACTACCCAGGTATGTCTTTTCCACAAAAAACAGGTCAAATCCAATTTGGCCATTTACTGCCCCATCAGTCTACTGTCAATCAGCATAGAAACATAGAAACATAGAAAATAGGTGCAGGAGTAGGCCATTCGGCCCTTCGTGCCTGCACCACCATTCAATAAGATCATGGCTGATCATTCCCTCAGGACCCCTTTCCTGCTTTCTCTCCATACCCCTTGATCCCCTTAGCCGTAAGGGTCATATCTAACTCCCTCTTGAATATATCTAATGAACTGGCATCAACAACTCTCTGTGGCAGGGAATTCCACAGGTTAACCACTCTCTGAGTGAAGAAGTTTCTCCTCATCTCAGTCCTAAATGGCCTACCCCTTATCCTAAGACTGTGTTCCGTGGTTCTGGACTTCCCCAACATCGGGAACATTCTACCCGCATCTAACCTGTCCCGTTCCATCAGAATCTTATATGTTTCTATGAGATCCCCTCTCATCTTCTAAACTCCAATGTATAAGGGCCCAGTCGATCCAGTCACTCCTCACATGTCAGTCCTGCCATCCCGGGAATCAGTTTGGTGAACCTTCGCTGCACTCCCTCAATAGCAAGGACGTCCTTCCTCAGATTAGGAGACCAAAACTGAACACAATATTCCGGATGAGGCCTCTCCAAGGCCCTGTACAACTGCAGTAAAACCTCCCTGCTCCTATACTCAAATCCCCTCGCTATGAAGGCCAACATGCCATTTGCCTTCTTCACCGTCTGCTGTACCTGTATGCCAACTTTCAATGACTGATGAACCATGACATCCAGGCCTCGTTACACCTCCCCTTTTCCTAATCTGCCGCCATTTAGATAATATTCTGTCTTCGCGTTTTTGTCCCCACAGTGGATAATCTCATATTTATCCACATTATACTGCATCTGTCATGCATTTGCCCACTCACCTAACCTGTCCAAGTCACGATGCAGCCTCCTAGCGTCCCCCTCACAGCTCACTCCGCCACCCAGTTTAGTGTCATCTGCAAACTTGGAGATATTACACTCAATTCCTTCATCCAAATCATTGATGTATATTGTAAAGAGCTGGGGTCCCAGCACTGAGCCCTGCAGCACTCCACTAGTCACTGCCTGCCATTCTGAAAAGGACCCATTTATCCTGACTCTCTGCTTCCTGTCTGCCAACCAGTTCTCTATCCATGTCAGTATATTACCCCCAATACCATGTGCTTTGATTTTGCACACCAATCTCTTGTGTGGGACCTTGTCAAAAGCCCTTTGAAAGTACAAATACACCACATCCACTGGTTCTCCCTTATCCACTCTACTTGTTACATCCTCAAAAAATTGCAGAAGATTTATCAAGCATGATTTCCCGATTTCCCCTTCATAAATCCATGCTGACTTGGACCGATCCTGTCACTGCTTTCCAAATGCACTGCTATTTCATCCTTAATAATTGATTCCAACATTTTCCCCACTACTGATGTCAGGCTAACCGGGCTATAATTACCCACTTTCTCTCTCCCTCCCTTTTTAAAAAGTGGTGTTACATTAGCTACCCTCCAGTCCATAGGAACTGATCCAGACTGTTGGAAAATGATCACCAATGCATCCACTATTTCTAGGGCCACTTCCTTAAGAACTCTGGGATGCAGACTATCCGGCCCGGGGATTTATCGACCTTCAATCCCATCAATTTCCCTAACACAATTTCCCACCGAATAAGGATATCCTTCAGTTCCTCCTTCTCCCTAGACCCTCGGTCTCCTAGTACTTCCGGAAGGTTATTTGTGTCTTCCTTTGTGAAGACAGAACCAAAGTATTTATTCAATTGGTCTGCCATTTCTTTGTTCCCCATTATAAATTCACCTGAATCTGACTGCAAGGGACCTACATTTGTCTTCACTAATCTTTTTCTCTTCATATATCTATAGAAGCTTTTGCAGTCAGTTTTTATGTTCCCAGCAAGCTTCCTCTCATACTCTATTTTCCCCCTCCAAATTAAACCCTTTGTCCTCCTCTGCTGAATTCTAAATTTCTCCCAGTCCTCAGGTTTGCTGCTTTTTCTGACCAATTTATATGCCTCTTCCTTGGATTTAACACTATCCTTAATTTCCCTTGTTAGCCACGGTTGAGCCACCTTCCCTGTTTTATTTTTATTCCAGACAGGGATGTACAATTGCTGAAGTTCATCCATGTGATCTTTAAATGTTTACCATTGCCTAGCCACCGTTCACCCTTTAAGTATCATTTGCCAGTCTATTCTAGCCAATTCATGCCTCAAACCATCGAAGTTATCTTTCCTTAAGTTCAGGACCCTAGTTTCTGAATTAACTGTGTCACTCACCATCTTAATAAAGAATTCTACCATGTTATGGTCACTCTTCCCCAAGGGGCCTCACACAACAAGATTGCTAATAAGTCCTTTCTCATTACGCATCACCCAGTCTAGGATGGCCAGCTCCCTAGTTGGTTCCTCGACATATTGGTCGAGAAAACCATTCTTAATACACTCCAGGAAATCCTCCTCCACTGCATTGCTACCAGTTTGGTTAGCCCAATCAATATGCGTATTAAAGTCACCCATGATAACTGATGTAGCTTTATTGCATGCATACCTAATTTCTTGTTTGATGCTGTCCCCAGCCTCATTACTACTGTTTGGTGGTCTGTACACAACTCCCACTAGCGTTTTCTGCCCCATGGTATTCTGTAGCTCCACCCATACTGATTCCACATCATCGAAGCTAATGTCTTTTCTTACTATTGTATTAATTTCCTCTTTAACCAGCAATGCCACCCCGCCTCCTTTTCCTTTCTGTCTATCCTTCCTAAATGTTGAATACCCCTGGATGTTGAGTTCCCAGCCTTGGTCACCCTGGAGCCATGTCTCCGTGATGCCAATTACATTATACCCGTTAACTGCTATCTGTGCAGTTAATTCGTCCACCTTATTCTGAATACTCCTCGCATTGAGGCACAGAGTCTTCAGGCTTGTCTTTCTAACACACTTTGCCCCTTTAGAATTTTGCTGTAATGTGGCCCTTTTTGCTTTATGCCTTAGGTTTCTCTGCCCTCCACTTTTACTTTTCTTTTTTTTATCTTTTGCTTCTGCCCCTATTCTACTTCCCCCTGTCTCCCTGCATAGGTTCCCATCCCCCTGCCATATTAGTTTAACTCCTCCTCAACAGCACTAGAAAACACTCCCCCTCGGACATTGGTTCCGGTCCTGCCCAGATGCAGACCATCCAGTTTGAACTGGTCCTACCTCCCCCAGAACCGGTTCCAATGTCCCAGGAATTTGAATCCCTCCCTTGTGCACCACTCCTCAAGCCAAGTATTCATCTGAGCATCCTGTGATTCCTGCTCTGACTAGCCCGTGGCATTGGTAGCAATCCTAAGATTACTACTTTTGAGGTCCTACTTTTTAATTTAGCTCCTAGTTCCCTAAATTCATCTTGTAGGACCTCATCCCTTTTTTTACCTATATCGTTGGTACTTATATGCACCACGAAAACTGACTGTTCACCCTCCCTTTTCAGAATGCCCTGCACCCGTTCAGAGACATCCTTGACCCTTGCACCAGGGAGGTAACATACCATCCTGGAGTCTCGGTTGTGGCCACAGAAGCGTCTATCTATTCCCCTTGCAATTGAAACCCCTATCACTATCGCTCTCCCACTCTTTTTTTTCCTGCCCTCCTGTGCAGCAGAGCCACCCATGGTGCCATGGACTTGATGCTGCTGCCCTCCCCTGATGAGTCATCCCTCTCAACAGTACCCAAAGTGGTGTATCTGTTTTGCAGGGGGATGACCGCAGGGGACCTCTGCAATACCTTCCTTGCACTGCTCTTCCTGTTGGTCATCCATTCCCTATCTGACTGTGTTCCCTTTACCTGTGGTATGACCAACTCACTAAACGTGCTATTCACGTCATTCTCACCATTGTGGATGCTCCAGAGTGAATCCACCCATAGCTCCAGTGCCGCAATGCGGTCCGTCAGGAGCTGCAGGCGGATACACTTCCCGCACACGTAGTCGTCAGGGACACCAGAAGCGTCCCTGACTTCCCACATAGTATAGGAGGACCATAACATGTGTCTGAGCTCTCCTGCCGTGACTTAACCCTTAAATATACTTAAATTGGCAACAACAATGCTAAAGGTTACTTACTGATAAAAGAAAAAGAAAAACTACTTACCAATCACTTACCCCCTTGGCTGTGACATCACCTTTTGATTTCTTTCTACTTCTTTTTTGCCTTCTCACCCTGCTGCAGCTGCACCAGTTGGCCTCTTGTAGGCCTCCCGACTCGATGCTGCTCCTCCTCCTCGCTCTCCCACTCCCAGACTGCGACTGATGGGCCTCTTGTAGGCCTCCCGACTCGACGCTGCTCCTCCTCCTCGCTCTCCCACTCCCCGACTGCGACTGATGGGCCTCTTGGAGGCCTCCCGACTCGACACTGCTCTTCCTCCTCGCTCTCCCGCTCCCCGACTGCGACTGATGGGCCTTTATAGGCCTCCCGCCTCGACGCTGCTACTCCTCCTTGCTCTCAGCAAGTGATGGAAGGTGTTGTCGACAATGCTAACAAGCTGCACTTACTCACCAATAGCATGCTCACTGACGCTCAGTTTGGGTTCCGCCAGGACCACTCGGCTCCAGACTTGGTCCAAACATTGACAATAGAACTGAATTCCAGAGGTGAGGTGAGAGTGACTGCCCTTGACATCAAAGCAGCATTTGACCGAGTGTGGCATCAAGGAGCCCTAGTAAATTAAAGTCAATGGGAATCAGGGGTAAAAGCTCTCCACTAGCTGGAGTCATACCGAACACAAAGGAAGATGGTTATGATTGTTGGAGGCCAGTCATCTCAGCCCCAGGACATCGCTGCAGGAGTTCCTCAGGGCAATATCCTAGACCCAGCCATCCTCAGCTGCTCCATTAATGACCTTCCCTCCATCATAAGGTCAGAAGTGGGGATGTTCCATTCCATTCGCAACTCCTCAGATAATGAGGCAGTCCATGTTGCAAGACCTGAACGACATTCAGGCTTGGGCTGATAAATGGCAAGTAACATTCATGCCACGCAAGTGCCAAGCAATTACTACCTCCAACAAGAGAGCATCTAATCACGGCCCCTTGACATTCAATGGCATTACTATCGCCGAATCCCCCAACATCAACATCCTGTGGGTCACCATTGACCAGATATTTAATTGGACCACCAACATAAATACTATAACTATAACAACAGGTCAGAGGCTGGGTATTCTGCGGTGAGTGTTTCTTGTCCTGACTCCCCAAAGCCTTTCCACCATCTATAAGGCACAAGTCAGGAGTGTGATGGAATACTCTCCACTTGACTGGATGAGTGCAGCTCCAATAACACTCAAGAACCTCAACACCATCCAGGACAAAGCAGCCGGCTTGAAAGGCTCCCCAACCACCACCTTAAACATTCACTCTCTTCACCACCAGTGCGCCGTGGCTGCAGTGTGTACCATTTATAAGATGCACTGCAGCAATTTGCCAAGGCTTCTTCGACACCACCTCCAAAACCCACGACCTCTACCACCTAGAAGGACAAGGGCAGCAGGGGCATGGGAACACCATCACCTCCAAGTCACACATCATTCTGATTTGGAAATATATTGCCATTTCTTCATAGTCATTGGGTCAAAATCCTGGAACTTCCTCCCTAACAGCACTATGGGAGTATCTTCACCACGCGGACTGCAGCGGTTCAAGTAGGCGGATCACCACCACCTTCTCAAGAACAATGAGGGATGGGCAGTAAATGCTGGGCTTGCGAGCGATGCCTACATCCCATGAATGAATAAAAAATAAGGCAGTCAGCAGCCGTCCGTCCAAATAATAAATTATCCCCCATTGTTTCCTTCGTTCCATTTCAATTGTTACATTCATTCATTTAGTAATGCTCTTCCCTATACTGCTAGATGGTGCAGAGTTCCACTGTCCATCGCTCACACATTTAGTTGTATCCCTTCCGGCCAGCTTGAATCTGGTCTCACTGGTGTACCTGACCAAGGATTTACAGATTGAGAAATGGGTGTGAGCGACAACAGGGACGGAGCCGCAGGGGGTCACTGTAAAGGGAACAACATTACACTAATCAGGAGAGATTGCAGGGAATATTTGAGCAATTATAACTGTCAAGCCAAAAGAGTAAGCAGATTGCTGAATGCTTGGTCAATGAGGTGGGTTTTACAGAGCAGGAGATGCAGAGGCAGAGGGATTTAGGGAGGGAATTCCAGTGCATGAGGTCTAGATGGCAGAGAATATAAAAGCATGGCCGCCAATGGTTGGGTGAAAGGAGAGAGCATGGACAAGAGGCTGGAGTCAGAGGAATGGAAAGTTAGGAGAAGACGGGTAGTAGAGCTGGTGAAGGTTACAGAGATAAAGAGATAAAAGGCCACGGAGGGCCTTAAACACAAGGATTTTAAATTTGACAAATTGAGGAGCAAGAGCTAGTGTAGGTCAGTCAAGACAGGGGTGATTGGAAAGTGGCACTTGGTGCAGAATTGCATACAGGCAGCAGGGGTTTGAATCAGTTGAAGTTTATGGACAGTGTAGGTTGAGAGTCTGGCAAGAAATTATTGAAATAATTGAGGCTTGAGGCGATAAATACATGGATGAGGATTTCAACAGTAGTTGTGCTGAGATAGGGGCAGAGGTGGTGAGATTATGGAGGTGCATGTAGGTGGTCTTTGTGATAGAGTATATGGGGTTGGAAACTAAGGTTGGGGTTAAAAAGGATGCAGAGTTTGAGAACAATCTGATGCAGCTAGAGATGGTGGCTCGGGAAAATGGTCTCACCAGCAAGGGTATGGGGTTTGTGACGGCAGCTGAGGAAGTTGGTTCCAGTTTTCCCAGTGTTTAACTGGAGGAAATTCTGGCTCATCCAATAAGAAGTATGACAACACAGAGACATTGCAGGGGTCAAGAGAGGTAGTGAGAAGATAGAGAAACACACCAATGAAACACAATTACTGAGGTGGTGGTATGGGGGCACTCGCAAGTAGAGAGATAATCGAATTAAAGCAGGCATGCTGCAGTGTCTGAGTACTAAAGGGTCAGTTGTCCAAATGGGAGCTGAGGGTCAACAGTGCCGGTCTCTTCAATAAAGACTGGGGTAAAATGTCCATGGGGTTCTCTTGAACTTACGCTATAACTTTGGCAGAAACCCCAGAAGGCCGCCATTGATGCTATTTATGGCATTTCTCTGGGAAGTGACGATGGGAGAACAGGAGAATGGCTGCGGAAATGTTACTTCAATATAACGGTGTTGTGCTCTCAGCACTCCCCGAGTGCAATTCTGGCAGAGTGTAGCAGAGGACTGGTACAGTCACCTCGGTTTCTGAGCTTCACCTTGGGCCTCATTTAAATAGAGTAGATCTGCATCAGGTGCATGTGGCAGTGCACTATAGGGTGCAGGCCAACAGGGAAGAAGGTGATTGGGTGCTTCTGAAGACACGGAGGCAGTAGCAACAATAAAGGAGCAAGTACTGTAAAAGCCTCATGTGTGCTGTAGATTGATTTATGAGTATTTCATTGTTTACTGAAGCTTGAAATTAAAAATTCTAGCTGCTCTCGAATAACTGAGTGTTGAAAGACATTATGCCAGCCAGAAGCTGATTATTGATTATTTAAATATACTTCCTCTGCGAATGTGTTTGTGCTGGGCTGGCCCAGTAGCCCAAGCAGGACTCCGGGTACACCGGCAGGCAGCCTTGAAAGGACTGCTAAATGGGAAGCATCGTGGGATCAAGTGATAGACGCACAAGCACATACTTGTTTCAATATAGCACTGGCCGTAAGTGCTTTTATCGTATTAGTGATATTGGTATATTTTGAATTTGAAGAGACAGAATGAAACCAGTGTGAGTGTGAAGAATGATGGTAATAAGAGGAGGGTGTTGGTTTGACTGTGACGCATCTCTTTTTATTCAAGGTGGGGATGGACTCATTGCATGGCTCAGAGAGGAGTGATCTAGTTCTGTGGTAAGGAAACTTGTTCGTGGCTCAGGAGAGGACCAGGCAGTTTTTTTCAACGGCTGTCAAGGGGATTTGTGGTTGTTTCTGCTCATCTGCCTCTAAATATGTCATATCATAAAAATGGGGTGATGGTGCAGCCTCTGTCTCTAAGTGCAAGAGATAAACAGCATTTTGCAACATTTTTAATGCAAAAGATAAATGCCTTTCTTCACAATACCAACCTGTCACTTTAAGACAGATAATAGGTCAGAAAGCAGGAGCACCAGGTTTTTAATGGGAGGCAGTCTGCTTCTGATCTGTGCTCAGCACTATTAGAGAGAATCTGCGTGCAAAGCCAATTGGCATCCATTACCATGCAATTTACAGAGCTGCACCTTCTTCAGATGCAGAAAAGCCACGGAGGAAATACAGGTGTGGTGTTAGTTAGGTGTTGAATGGGGGTAAAATGATTAGAGCCTATTTTTCTCTGCAATGCAGCCTTACTTTGGGCACTGATTGGAAGCTGGGCAGAGAAAGATCCACCCTTAAATAGTAGATATATGGGGAGGCAAAATTGCCCTTTTTTAAAGCCCTGTTAGCACCTCTGGGGGGGGGGCGTTAATGGGGCAGTGGTGCCTTTTCACCGAGAGGTTGGGGACCCTACTGCCTCCCGGGAAATTGCCTGCGAGTTTGTGGAGGCATTGCCATGGCAGTGCTGCGTCCCTGCGGTCAGAACCCCGGCCGCCGCACAACCGCTGGTGATGTCATCGCCGTGTATGGCGACCCCTCACCGCCCCGCACCGACCCGATAAAGCCCCGCGGGGGAGATTGCCTGGTGGGCCGTGAGGTTGGCGCGAGCAGATGTCAATGCCCGCGAAGTTTGCCGACATCCCTTCTCGGGGAGCTCCTTAAAGGGGAGAGCGCCAGCACCCCGGGCCGCCATCTTTTTTTGATTGCCGACTCTCAGGTCAGCTCTACGATGGCGGCCCTGGCGTGGTCCGGGATGCGAGAGGACCATTCTGGGTGCCGGGCTGCAGGCCTGGTCCCACGCTGCCCTAGTGGCCTGGTGGAGGCCATCAGAGGTACTGCAGAGTGTGCAACGGCCCTCCCCTTTAAGCGAAGGGGAGGGGCGTTGAGGCGTGTCAGACTATAAGAACTTAAGAACATAAGGACATAAAAACATAAGAACATAAGAAATAGGAACAGGAGTAGACCATATGGCCCCTCGAACCTGTTCCGCCATTCAATAAGATCATGGCTGATCTGATCATGGACTCAGCTCCACTTCCCCGCCCGCTCCCCATAACCTCTTATCTCCTTATCGTTTAAGAAACTGTCTATTTCTGTCTTAAATTTATTCAATGTCCCTGCTTCCACAGCTCCCTGAGGCAGTGAATTCCACAGATTTACAACTCTCTGAGAGAAGAAATTTCTCCTCATCTCTGTTTTAAATGGGTGGCCCCTTATTCTAAGATCATGCCCTCTAGTTCTAGTCTCCCCCATCAGTGGAAAAATCCTCTCTGCATCCACCTTGTCAAGCCCCCTCATAATCTTATACGTCTTGATAAGATCATCTCTCCTTCTTCTGAATTCCAATGAGTAGAGGCTCAATCTACTCAACCTTTTTTCATAAGTAAACCCCCTCATCCCTGGAATCAACCTAGTGAATCTTCTCTGAACTGCCTCCAAAGCAAGTATATCCTTTCGCAAATATGGAAACCAAAACTGCACGCAGTATTCCAGGAGCATCAGCATAGCGCTTCTCTCCCCGCCGGTCCGGTAACCGCCCCCAGAGGAAGTGGAGCGCGCGAGATTGCACTCCGCTTCCTTTGAGGGGTGATAAGCAGAATTCAGTGGTGGCAACAGGACCTCTGTGCTGGGTACGGAAAGTCCCGGCCTCAGATAGTTACCGCCCCCAATTAGGGTGCAGTGTAATTTCACCTCCATGGTCTAAAGCAGTGGTGTTCAATATCTTCAACACTAGCCTCGGGAATCTCGATGAGGCTATTTGTATTTCCGATTAGTAAATAAAAAATAATTAATAGACAGTGTCCTTGGGCATGCAATCTCAATATGAATAAAAATTGACAAGCGGCTTTCTGGCTCTATTTTTCCCACCCCTTATCCCTTTGGCAAATGCGCAAGATACACCCATAGTGGATGCATGTTAATGAGGTGACCTTTGCCTTGCCCTGCGTATCATTGTGGAATCAGGAGGGAAGGTTACTGGTGCCCATACTGCTGCAGCTCCTTCTGCAGAATCACTACATTTGACGATAAACAAAATAAGCTTACAGGATCCCACGGCCTAATTTGTGGGTGCATGTAAACGAGAAAGATCGAGATCCAGAAATTACAGGCAGCCTATCAAAGAGCAAAGTATTGCCAGTAAAGAGCAGAGAAATGGAGCTCAGAGTCCCAGCACTCACCTTCTCTTTGCCCGTTTCTTATACCAGCAGATTTGCTTAGGTTTTATACTCACATAAATGAACCGTAATGTCAGGTTTGTGAAGGCTGGGCCCAGCCCAGAGATACCATACCTTCCACATCCTCCTTCCAGGCACTCAGGTCTACCTGTGGTTATCTGGCTTCAGTTTACATATCCTTGTGGATCTGGTTTGACTCTAAGTGCATCCCGAGGAAGAAATTGAATCCTGGTATTAGAAACATAGAAACATAGAAAATAGGTGCAAGAGTAGGCATTCGGCCCTTCATTCACCTCAGTACTCCTTTCCTGCTTTCTCTCCATACCGCTTGATCCCTTTAGCCATTATTCACAGAGCACAGCACACACAGCTCCTAACATGGCAGACAGCTCTGTCGGAAGCCTCCGGAATAGCCTGGTTCTGTTTATTATTAACTCTGCAGTTGCAGTACACAATACGTCCACATCCATAGTGTGGAGCTACAAACATTACAAGCTTACAGGCATTACACGTCTCCCTCCTTAATGAAGAAGTTATTATAAGAAACATCATACATAACTTTTATTTTTATGCATAACACAGGATATAGACTTTTTTTTTTCCATATTTACAAATTTAACTTTACCACTTGTTTTCTGTTTCGAAGAGGATATCTTCACTCTCGAACAGAACCTTCCAAACATGGTGTCGATTTCACACTCATTCGAGGCTCATCCTGAGGAACGTTTTCCGCCACGGAATTTCCTTGATTTTCATTTGAACTCACTTTAACTTCAGGCTCTTTGTTTTCCTAACTCGGACTCAGACTTTCATTCTGATTCTCTCCTAGATTTGTTTCCAGTACATTGGATTTAGGACTTGCTTCTGGTGTATCAAAACTATCTGATGAGTCAGAAATAATTGAATCATTTCCACCTTCAACTCCTTCCATGTCTGTAGGTAAAATATGATTAATATGAACAAACCTAACCTGTCCATTATCAAACATCTTTACCAAATATGTGTGAGGACAACATATCTTCACCACTCTTCCTAGTAACAACTTTAACCATTTATGGTGATGGTTCTTCACTCTCACCTTCTGGTTTAATTTCACACTTCTCTCTTTTACTCTACCTCTATCATGATTCTCTTTCTGGCTTAATTGTGCCTCTTCTACAGACTGTGCCAAATTTGGTTTTAACAACAAGAATCTGGTTCATGGCTGTCGTTTGAGAAACAACTCTGCTGGTGTGCTACCAGTAGTTGTACAAAGAGTATTTCGATATGTAATCAAAAAATTAGCCAATTTGTGATCCAATGACAACTGTAGTTTCTTGGATTTGGATCTAACATTTGTTTTATGAGGGCACGTTTTACAATTTGTACAGTGCTCTCTGCTGCACCATTCGAAGAAGGATGGTATGGTGGAACCTTAGTATGTTTCACACCATTTTTGCTTGTGAATTGTGCAAATTCTTCTGAACGAAATTGTGGCCCATTATCCGAAACAATTTCTTCAGGGAGGCCAAATGAAGAAAATAATCTTCGTAAAATGTCCCATGTTGTTATTTTCCACATTGGGAACACCTCAACCCACTTCGAATGGCTATCAATCACAATGAACAATTGTTGTCCTTCTAACTCAGCAAAATCAATATGTAGCCTTTGCCACACCCTCGGAGGCCATTTCCATGGCTGTAATAGTACTGATGGTGGTTGCTTGCTTACTGATTGACATGTCGTACACTGACTCACGATGTACTCTATATCTTTATCAAGATCTGGCCACCATAAATAACTGCGTGCAAAACTCTTGGTCAAGCACATTCCCAGATGCTGGTCATGGAGGTCTCTGAATAATTTGGACCTGAATTTATTTGGTGTAACCACTCTTGCACCCCACATAATATAATCTTTATTGACTGATAATTCATTCCAACGAATGAAGAATGGATGAATATCTTTGTCTGTTACTTGGTTTGGCCATCCGTTTGCAATATAATCATACACCTTTGATATAACTGGGTCACATTTGGTTGCTCTACCAATCTCTTCAGCTGTGACTGGCAGTTCAACAATGTATGAAAAATAGAATAGTTCTTCCCTATCGAATGTGACTTGTGATGGGGAAGGCAATCTAGACATTGCATCAGCATTACTGTGATCAGCTGATTGTCTATATTTAATATCATATGTATATGCTGACAAAATCAAAGTCCATCTCTGCATTCGGGCTGCAGCTAATGTTGGAACTGGGGACTTTGGACGGAGGATTGCTGTTAGGGGCTTATGGTCCATAACGATGGTAAACTTACGACCATACAAGTATTTGTGGAACTTCTTGATCCTAAAAATTAATGCCAAAGCTTCCCTTTCAATTTGCGCATAATTACTCTCACTCGCACTGAGAGTGTATGAAGCAAAAGCAATTGGTCTCTCCTCCCCAAACGTGATACATGAGAAATCACTGCCTCAACTCCATATGGAGAGGCATCGCATGCTAGCTTAATCTCCTTCGATATGTCATAGTGAACTAACATGGTGCTCTCTACCAAGTTGCTTTTACACTCCTTGAATGCTGTATCGCATTCTTTTGACCACTTCCAATGGAAGTTCATTTTGTGGATGTAAAACTGTAGCCAAATTTGGTAGGAACTTTCCATAATAGTTCAAAAGACCCAAGAATGAACGAAGTTCAGTGACATTCCTGGGAGTGGGTGCATTTCTGATTGCGTCCAGTTTTTCCTTGGTCGGATGTAAACCATCTTTTCTACTCTGTACCCTAAGTACTCCACTAAGTTTTTAAATAACTCACACTTACGAGCAGACACTCATAATCTGTGCTTCTCTAGCTGTTTGAGGACTTCATTCAATATGTTATTATGAATTTGCCTATTTGGTGCTGAAATTAATATGTCATCCAAATAACATACTACCCCTTCAATATCTTTCAAAATCTGGTTCATCACCCCATGGAATATGGCAGGGGCGGAAGACACTCCAAACGATAGCCTATTAAATTGATATAGGCCTAGATGGATATTTATAGTCAAACATGACTTGGACTCCTCATCTAGTTCAAGCTGTAAGTAGGCATTCGTAAGATCCAGTTTTGAGAAGATCTGACCACCTTTCAGTGTTGTGAACAAATCTTCTACATTCGGCAATGTATTGCGGACATTACCCTCTAGAACCTGGTTTACGGTTACTTTATAATCACCACACAATCTTACCTTGCCATCGGACTTAGGTACAACAACAATGGGTGTCGCCCAATTACATCGATGTATCTTACAAATAATGTTTTCAGTCTCTAGTCTTTTGAGTTCTTGCTCAACTTTATCCTTGAGTGCATATGGTATGGAACGTGGCTTGTAGTAAACCAATCTAGTGTCCTTCTGTACCCTGACACTCGCCTTGAAGCCTTGGATCGGACTGCACGTTTCGCAGAACACCTTCGGATACTTCTTGATAACCTCATCCGTTGATGAAAATCTCGCTTCCACACAGAAAATCCTCACTCCAATCCAGCTTCAGTGAGCTCAACCAATTTCTTTCTAGTAAGGCAGGCTCGTCTCCTTTCACTACTATTAGAGGCAAGTTCTGAAATTGATCTTTATATTTCACGAGTACGGTGATACGACCTACCACAGGAATTTTCTCTCCCGAGTAGCCTCACAGCTCTATCCAGGATTTCTCCAGTTGGAAATCATGCAATTTGTCGAGGTACAGCGACTCCGGTACTGCACTCACGGATGCATCCCTGTCGATTTCCATTGGTATCTTGAATCCCAGAACATCTATTTGGATTTTGATACTTTCCGAATCGCTGTCCATTAACCTCGTGCTCCTGATGACGTGGAATTCTAACATCTCCTCGTCCTGTTGTTATTCTTCCATGCTATGTAGTATCTTGGGATTTCTACTCATAGCTTTGAACGCTGGACTCATAGCTTTGAAAGCTGATTTACCCTTCAGTTGGCATTCCTTCGCAAGATGCCCAGCCTTTCTGCAGAAGAAACATTCTGTCTTCACGTATGGACAACTTTGAGCAATGTGTTGTCCCAGGCACCTATAGTACGACTTCGACGCTCTGTTAGAATTTCCAGTTTCTGAGACTTTGGGCCCCACCATATTTTACTTTGAACCTGTAGGTGATTTACCTCGGTTGATTGACGACCGTAATTATTATTTAATTCTCGGGAATATTGTTCGGCCATGCCCATCGACCTTGCTGTCTGACAAGCAATCTCAAAAGTCAAGTCATCCGTCGTCAATAACTTCGTTCTGATCGCATCATTTTTCACCCCACAAACAAAACGATCCCATAATGCTCGGTTTTGAAAGTTTCCAAAATTACAGTGCATCGATAGCTTTCTTTAATGCTACGATGTAATCACTGAAACTTTCATCAGCCTTTTGATTCCAAATCCCGAAACAATAGCTTTCAGCAATTTCTAATGGTTTGGGGTTATAGTGCTGCTCCAGCTTCGTTAAAATCTTTTTAAGCGTTGTGTCCTTTGGCTCGTCAGGCACAAGCAGATTTACAAGGGTTTCGTACAATGCCGGACCTGCCTCCGATAAGAAGATCGCTTTCTTACATTCCAACAGAGCCCGGTTCTGGACTGTATTGTCTGGAACTTCGATTATGTTATTTGCAGTGAAATACATTTCTAGATGATCCACATATGCTTTAAACCTTTCCTGATCGTGTCTATATTCACCCAAATGTCCCATTACACCTGCCATTTTAATCTCTAACTGTTCACATTGTGTGCTGTATTTTACCTCAGATTTTTGTAGCTTTTTCCAAAGACAGAAACTTCCAAAGTCTCTCTGTTGGCTGGCTGAATCCTTCACCAACAAAATTTAAGCTTTAAATCATCCGAAAAATCCCATCTTATCGCCAAATGTGATATATTCACAGAGCACAGCACACAGAGCTCCTAACATGGCAGACAGCTCTATCGGAAGCCTCCGGAACAGCCTAGTTCTGTTTATTATTAACTCTGCAGTTGCAGTACACAATACATCCACATCCACAGTGTGGAGCTACAAACATTACAAGCTTACAGACATTACAGTATCTAGCTCCCTCTTGAATATATCCAATGAACTGGCATCAACAACTCTCTGCGGTAGAGAATTCCACAGGTTAACAACTCTCTGAGTGAAGATATTTCTCCTCATCTCAGTCCTAAATGGCTTACCCCTTATCCTTAGACTGTGTCCCCTGGTTCTGGACTTCCCCAACATCGGCAACATTCTTCCTGCATCTAACCTGTCCAGTCCTGTCAGAATTTTATATGTTTCTATGAGATCCCTTCTCATCCTTCTAAACACCAGTGAATGTAGGCCCAGTCTATCCAGTCTCTCCTCATATGTCAGTCCTGCCATCCCGGGAATCAGTCTGGTGAACCTTCGCTGCACTCTCTCAATAGCAAGAATGTCCTTCCTCAGATTAGGAGACCAAAACTGAACACAATATTCCAGGTGAGGCCTCATCAAGGCCCTGTACAACTGCAGTAAGACATCCCTGCTCCTGTACTCAAATCCCATAGCTATGAAGGCCAACATACCATTTACCTTCGTCACCATCTGCTGTACCTGCATGCCAACTTTCAATGACTGATGTACCATGACACCCAGGTCTTGTTGCACCTTCCCTTTTCCTAATCTGCCGCCATTCAGATAATATTCTGCCTTCGTGTTTTTGCCACCAAAGTGGATAACCTTACATTTATCCACATTATACTGCATCTGCCATGCATTTGCCCACTCACCTAATCTGTCCAAGTCACCCTGCAGCCTCTTAGCGTCCTCTTCACAGCTCACACCGCCACCCAGCTTAGTGTCATCTGCAAACTTGGAGATATTACACTCAATTCCTTCATCTAAATCATTAATGTATATTGTAAATAGCTGGGGTTCCAGCACTGAGCCCTGCGGCACCCCTCTAGTCACTGCCTGCCATTCTGAAAAGGACCTGTTTATCCCGACTCTCTGCTTCCTGTCTGCCAACCAGTTCTCCATCAACATCAGTATATTACCCCCAATACCACATGCTTTAATTTTGCACACCAATCTCTTGTGCGGGACCTTGTCAAAAGCCTTTTGAAAGTCCAAATACACCACATCCACTGGTTCTCCCATGTCCACTCTACTTGTTACATCCTCAAAAACTTGCAGAAGATTTGTCAAGCATGATTTCCAGATTTCCCCTTCATAATTCCATGCTGACTTGGACCGATCCTGTCACTGCTTTCCAAATGCACTGCTATTTCATCCTTAATAATTGATTCCAACATTTTCTCCACTACTGATGTCAGGCTAACCGGGCTATAATTACACGCTTTCTCTCTCCATCCTTTTTTAAAAAGTGTTGTTATATTAGCTGCCCTCCAATCCATAGGAACTGATCCAGAGTCGAGAGACTGTTGGAAAATGATCACCAATGCATCAACTATTTCTAGGGCCACTTCCTTAAGTACTCTGGATTGCAGACTATCAGGCCCCGGGGATTTATTGGCCTTCAATCCCATCAATTTCCCTAACACAATTTCCCGCCTAATAAGGATTTCCTTCAGTTCCTCCTTCTCACAAGACCTTCGGTCACCTAGTATTTCCGGAAGGTTATTTGTGTCTTCCTTTGTGAGGACAGAACCAAAGTATTTGTTCAACTGGTCTGCCATTTCTTTGTTCCCCATTATAAATTCACCTGAATCTGACTGCAAGGGACCTACGTTTGTCTTCACTAAACTTTTTCTCTTCACATATCTATTGAAGCTTTTGCAGTCACTTTTTATGTTCCCAGCAAGCTTCCTCTCGTACTCTATTTTCCCCCTCCTAATTAAACCTTTTGTCCTCCTCTGCTGAATTCTAAATTTCTCCCAGTCCTCAGGTTTGCTGCTTTTTCTGATCAATTTATATGCCTCTTCCTTGGATTTAACACTATCCTTAATTTCCCTTGTTAGCCACGGTTGAGCCACCTTCCCTGTTTTATTTTGACTCCAGACAGGGATGTACAATTGTTGAAGTTCATCCATGTGATCTTTAAATGTTTGCCAATACCTATCCACCGTCGACCCTTGAAGTATCATTCGCCAGTCCATTCTAGCCAATTCACGCCTCAAACCATCGAAGTTACCTTTCCTTAAGTTCAGGACCCTAGTCTCTGAATTAACTGTATCCCTCTCCATCTTAATAAAGAATTCTACCATATTATGGTTACTCTTCCCCCAGGGGCCTTGCACAACGAAATTGCTAATTAGTCCTTTCTCATTACACATCGTCCAGTCTAGGATGGCCAGCCCTTACAGATTATCCTGGACATGGAGATTTGAGCAAGAGCCTGACGCTGGCTATCAGTAAAAACTCCTTCATGTTCCCACCGGAATCTTAAGAAAGAAAGAACTTGCATTTGTATAGTGACTTTCACAACCTCAGTATCCCACAGCACATTACAGCCAATGAAGAACATTTAAAGTACAGTCATTGTTGTAATTCGAGAAACAGAGCAGCTAATTTGCGCACAGCAAGATGCCAGAAACAACAATGAGATAAATGAGCAGATAATCTGTTTTTAGTGATATTGGTTGAGGGATAAATATTGGCCAGGACATGGAGAGCTTCTTCAAATAGTGCCATGGGATCTTTTACATCCACCTGAGAGGGCAGACGGGGTCTCGTTTTAACATCTCATCTGAAAGATGACATCTCCGACAGTGTAGCGCTCCCTCATTTTTACACTGAGGTAGATTATGTGTCTGGAGTGGGGCTTGAACCCACGACCGGTTAACTGAGAGGTCAGAGTGCGTTCAGTGAGCCAAGTCTGACACCTGAGCAAACCAAAGGGGAGACCATCATTGTGAAGTCTCTGAAATGCCTGGAATAGATAAGGTTGTAATTTGCATAAAGTTAGGCATTTCCTGTTGCAATGCCTTGCGCAATCAATCCACTTGTGTAATTTACTCAAACCAGGAAACCTGACAGTTATGGGGGAAGCTATTAGAGGTTTACAAAATTGCGAAAGGTTTGAGAGGGTAAACAATAAAGGACTTTCCTCTGGGTGTAAAATCAGTAACAATGGAAATAGATTGAGGATTAACATTAGAACAATAAAGGGAAACTAGAATAAATAAATGTGGGCCTTCATTAGCAAACGCCTGATTAAGGTGGCCACTAGAGATGCCTGAATATCAACTGAGCAAATATGGTGTTGGTTGTAGCCCCGCATAATTGTGCGCCTGAGAAACAGGTGAAGAAAGGTTCAATTTTGCCCATCCCCCTCCGTCTCAAATATTAAATAAGAAAGATGTTTTCAGAAATTGAAGCTGCTGATTGTTTATGGTGGAGTACATGGATTTTCATGCATGCAGACAGATCTTTGAAGCTGGTAATTTAGTTGATAGGTATTTTGTGAGGCCCTCTGACAGTAGAAGCAAAACAAATTTGTCTGTCTCTCAGTTTGAGTTGGGCTGTGTGCAGTCTCACCTTCTGGATGTTAGGTTGCTATCATGTATGTACATTCTGTTTGTAGCCACCAGATGGCATCATTGTTAGAGGTCACTGAGCAGCACACACATGGTATAAAAGGGCCAGTCATTTTGAGAGTCAGGCACTTTGGGCCTAAATAAAGCAGAGCCAAGGTTGTACCTTGCTTAGTTAAACAGTACTCAGTTTGAACCTTTGTTGCATACACAACAGTTGCATTTATATAAACGTTTCCTCGGTGGGAAACTTCACTCAAAAATCTACTCATTCTGAGCCATAACATGGCAGAACTATAAACAAAGATAGCCCCTCACGACAACATGAGTTGTACATATAAAATCACCATTACTGAATGAGAGTACAGTGTTCTTTATTGTGTATTTTGCAAGTTTCCAAATAATCAAGGTTTCAATTTCCATACAATAACATTTTTACAGAAACAACCATTTCGAAAGGACAGTTCTAACAATCTGTTTCCTGCTGGACTAACCTACTGGGTTCTTATTATGCTGCTGACCCAGCTACTCTGTTACCAACCAGTTCTTTACAATTGTTCATTCATAATATTCATAATATGAATTGCAGAACATTTTGTAATTTAACAGGTACTGATCAGTCCCTTTATACCCACATTAGTAATTGTCCTTAATCAAAATTGTGAGTGGCAGGTCAAGTGAGAATGTTTTAAATCAGACAAATCCAGACATGAAATGAATATAAACAGGAGAGATTTTCTTTAGTGTTTTACCTTTTCCATAATTTGTTACCAATATCACGGAGCAGCAGCCTGCAGACACTGGGGTCCCTGACAGTGAGGGGCAGGGCAGGTAAGGGCAGGACCCACAGTAAACAGTAGCCAGTAGATTCCCACAGAGTGAGGACAAGACCCACAGTCATTGATCTGAATTTAAACTCTTGGTTAACCTGCCGATGGGACATTTGTCAGAGTGTAAATCTAGACGTGTACATCCATGAAGCAAAAACTTTGGGCTAGAAGTAGCCATGAAGGAGAGTTCTCATTGGCCAAGAGCTGTCACATAGCTTCAGCTAGCCTCTGTCAAAGCTTCTGCTGTGAAACTGGTTCGATGACGGGTCACAGTAGAAAATACATAAAAATGGACAGTAATAAATGAGAGCAGATCCATAGTCCAATGAGAGTAATGAATTCTAATGAAAACCTTTCTTTCTAATGTTTAACAGCAGTTGGGGTTTAAACCCCTCAGCATCATTACCTTCTAACAATGTTCAGTTACAGACAACATATGATTGACACTGGGTGTCCTGTGGATGCAGAGTCTGATTAAAGCAGATACAATGACCGACCACTGTGTCCTTATCAACATTAAGGTTTCAGTTCATCTCAAGTGATCTGCTGCTTATACTTCCCTCATGTCCTATTCATCTATATGTTACGCAGGAAGATTATTAGATGCCAACACAGCTAATTACGGAGATCTGTCCAATTTGTTTTAAGTCACAGATTCCTTCATCTTTTTATTTTAGAAGTACTCATCAAACTAACAGGCTCTTGAAAATGCACAAGAAATAAGCTGTGTTTTGAAGTTTTAAAGTGATCTTGCTTTGTTCTGATTACCGATCATTCTGTCCTAACTGGGCACACAAAGCTCTAACTCTGCTTGATGTTCATACATACTGGTGCTTTTACAGAATCGCTATCTTGAACAGTTACTGCTCAGTTTGATGTTACTTTATCACTGGCCTATCCTGAAGAAATCCATCTCCTCAATCGTGTCTAGATAGAGTTGATGAAACAAACTTGGCTTGTCTTTGGTGTTGACAGGAGAGGTATGGTTCCATAATTCACAGGTTAAATAGGACTGCTTTATAGTCACTTTTAAAATCTTCAAAACGAAATCACATTTATTGTGTTTTTTTCCCCGAAGAGATTATATTTGTGAGTAATCCTAAAATAAAATGTGAAAGTTGTGAGATGATGCATCATTAAATAAGGTCCACACTGAGATTAATAGAATTAGATACACAATGTCTGTCTTTAACGAGTAAAAGTTGGACATTTAAAAAGCAGGTGTCCAGCAAAGACACTTGCTTTCGTGATGCCATTCTGTCCGTCTAAAGTTTCCAAGTGAACTGTGTCTCCAGCATCCAGTGCTATGATAGCACCTCCTGCCATTGATTGATAAGCATTTTGATATGCCTGGTAGGCAACAACAATGGGTACATCATTTTTCTTTAATACAATATATGCATTTATTCTATTGACTTCACAGTGAAATGTAAAGAAATACACACCAGGAATAGTACATCTGAACTGGCCTGTTGCAGTATTAAAAGCACCGTGGCCATTGTATATTACATTTTCAAATCTAATTGGTGTCCCAGGTGTTGGATAGTTGCAGCCAAGACTCACACAGAAAGCTGCAAATGCCAAATTAAAAGGTGCTAGAGGACCCGGTGGTCCTGGGGCTCCAGTTACTCCTTTTTCTCCGGCTAGCCCAATTTCTCCTCTCATGCCCGGTGATCCCCTTTGCCCAGGATCACCTCTGTTACCATCATCACCTGGCATTCCACAAACACCTCTTCCACCTTTAGATCCAGGTCGTCCTCTGGGACCTCTTGGACCTGGTGGTCCAGGTATCCCAGGATTGCCCTGGGCACCTGCTTCTCCTCGTTCTCCAGCCTGCCCTGGCATGCTTGGTCCCCTCGCTCCATTTGCACCTGGATCACCTTTTGGTCCCTCTGGTCCCATGGGACCTGGATCCCCTCGTGGTCCTCTGGGGGCCTTAATGACTGTTCAAAAAAAAAATGATCAGGTTTGGTCACAGAACCTTCAATGCACTATGTGATAAAATAACACATGATTACATGGCAAGGATCCCCAATGGTAATGTGAGATCAATGCAATCACCCTTAAAGTGTAAAATATGAAATTGGTGTTGGATACTGATTGCATCCATTGTTTCATCAAAGAGGGAAATTTTCATCTTCTGCACTAGATTGGAATTCAAGTCTGAAAATTAAAAGGGAACAGCT